>NC_085036.1:8294245-8362770 GCF_963692335.1 Osmerus eperlanus
AAAACAAACGTCTGTGGAATGTAAAATCCCTCCCTCCCTCCCTACCCAGTCCCATTCTGTGGTTTCAGTTTCTATTCAGTACAAATTGTGTCTTAAGTTTCAATATCTTTACAATACGATACCTGGCGTGTGTGTGCGGGTCCACGGCTGTCCAAGCCCTTTTGGCAGCGACGGGGAGCGTGTGTGGGCCCCTATGTGGCAGTGATGGATCCTGACTGTCACCAGGTCATCCCTGCCCTCTTTCACTCTACAAGTGCCCCTTCTGGCACCTCATTTCCCTGGCTGGCACGCCTGGCAGAAGGCAAATGACCCCCTCCAGGTGCCTGGCACCGACCCAGTTCCTCTCTCCACTCTGGAAGGTCTTACTGGATACTACAGGATATTAGGACCGGCAGGATTTGCATTTTTGAGATGGAGTCAGGCGGGTAGTGTCTGTTTTGGATTCGGCGTAGGTCACCGCGCACACAAACACACCTGGACACACACACACTTGTTTTACCCTCACACTATAACCAGCACAAGCAGCACACCCATGAAGGAAACTCGACACTTCCTGAGTGTAGGAACAGGGTTCTAGTAGCCGGAAGTGTTCCCCTTCTTGTCTCCTGTCCTCGGACAGAGGGACAGGGTGTCGGGGAATGGAACTTTCTAGAACAAACCCGCGTCGATCGAGCTGGACCCACGAACCTGCTCTCACCCCGGCTCACACGCACCCTCTCTGTTTACCTCTCACTGCCTGCGCGCGTGCGTGTGGAGGGGGCGGGGGGGGGGTGATGTTTGCAGAAGAATTGAGAGCTTACAGTGACCGTCCCTCGCCGGCAGTGTGTGAGCGGCGGGCCGTGAGCCAGGACAATAGGAGCGCCAGGGGCTCGTCGACCACACCCCCGCCCGCCACTGATGTGATGGTGCTGCACGTAGTGTGTGTGGGGAGGGGAGGTTGTTGCGTGAGGGTAAGTAAATTATTAGGCTGGGAGTTGTAGCCTGTGTGTACAGTATTTAGACAGTCGGCTGGTCTCCTTCCTTCCTTCCTCCCTCCCTCCCTCCCTCCCTCCCTCCCTCCCTCCCTCCCTCCCTCCCTCCCTCCCTCCCTCCCTCCCTCCCTCCCTCCCTCCCTCCCTCCCTCCCTCCCTCCCTCCCTCCCTCCCTTCCCTCCCTCCTTCCTTCCCTCCCTCCCGGCCTGTCTCAGCCAGCTCATCTCAGCCTGGCTGTAGTCTAGACCTGCTCTCTCCCTCGTGCCCTGGTGCCATGGCAACAACAGGGGGGGGGGGGTGGAGGGGGGGGGGTGGAGGGAGTGGATCACATGCCATGCTCTGTATCCAGCCCCTCCCCTCTCGGCTCTCACACCCCTACAGGTGGTTGCTGAGCTGTCAATGCCCTGGAGGCCTGCACTTTGGGTGTGTGTGTGTGTGTGATGTCTGACTACAGGGGTGAGGTGCTTACTACATTCATCGAAGCAGCCTTGACTCTACACACACACACACACACGCCATCGCTGCTTAACCCAGAGTTCCTGGGTAGTCTTGTGACACACCTTGCCAACAAAGCCCTCTCTGCTCTTGAAGTGCCGATGGACGGCCCTGTTCACTAGGCCTGTTTACACTAGTCCACTACAGCCCGGTAGAAACTGACTGTGCACAGTACACTGTCACTGAACAGCCACTTTAACTGGCCTCGTTTAACCCCCCCCCCCCCCCCCCCTCCCCCTTCCTTCCGTAGTTAGCCAGACAGGCCCAAGGGCAGGGAGAGGCAGGCAGGGAGGCAGGCTAGCAGACAGGGGGCAGGGGGAACCAGCCAGCCAGAGTGGCTCCAGCCAAGCAGCCTGTTCTCCAGAGAGCGGTTAGCGAGGCTGTCGCCACCGGGGGGGTCTGTGCGACGCTGGCTTTACGGCCTCCACCAGCCTCCACCGGGGGGGGGTCACCTACCTCAGAGACACTCCTCTCTCTCAGACCGACCAAGGAGGCCTGCCGGAAAGGTGACCACTGTCAGATAGATGGTGGACGCCGGTGAACAGGCCTACTGTTTAGTCGAGCTGAGGTGGACAGACCTCTCATGTAGCGACCCACACGCTCTGTAGAGCTGTTGTCGTTCCCTCTCTCTCCCTCCCTCCATCTCTCTCTCTCTCCCTCCGTCTCTCTCTCTCTATCTCTCTCTGCCTTTCCGTGTACCTCCCTCCATCTGCTTCTCTCTCTGTCTCTCTCTCTCCCTCTCTCCTCTGTCTGTTCTCCCGCCGTGTGTCTTGATGATATATTATTAGTCCCCATGTTCTTCTGCTCCTTTTCTTTCCTATAATCCTCTGCAGCAGCAGTGCCAACCGAGAGCCGGAGAGAGAGAGAGAGAGAGAGGGGGAGAGGGGGAGAGAGAGACGGAGAAGGAGAGAGAAGGAGAGAGGGACAAAGAGAGAGAGAGACAGTGATATTTGCTTAACTAAATCCTCAGAGGTGACGCTCCTCTTTGATCCACTCCAAATTCGACGCGACCGCTTTCATTTGGTCGTCTGTCAGGTGGCCGCTCGCTCGCCCCGCCCGCCTGTGTGAGAGAGAGAGAGAGAGATAAGAGACAGAAGGAGATGGGTTAGTCACAGTGCCCTATGTCTCACTCATCTTCGTCTCGCGCGCTTTCTCTCTTTCACTCTCATCCCTCGCCCCTCCCTCGCCGTTCTCCCCGGGTAGGCGCTGGGCTGGCGCGGATGCCCGCTGCTTTGATAGAGCGCCGGAATGCAACACCCAGGAAGACAAACACGCACACGGTGTAGTACTATACCTGCCCATGTTCCTGCGTGGCCCGATGGTGGCATGACCACTGCGTGGGTTAAGGGGCTTTTCAAAAGGCTTCTCTTCAAGACCCCGGCTCGACGCGGGAGACGGAAGCTGCCGTCGGGCGGGCAGACTTGGTGTGACGCTGTGTTCCAGCTGCTGGTTGGATCCTGCGTGGCTGCTCTCGCCTCCCGGTTGTTAGCAGGCGCGGCGCGAGCCTTCTGCCCCTCGGCCCTCCCTCGGAAGGTTCTGTCATCGAGGCGACCGTGGATGGAAGTGCTAGCCTTTCCCCCATTCACCTCACAGAGGCTCATGCTGAAATGACTCACACTTTGTCTTCTCTCCCTCCCTCTCTCTCTCTCTCTCTCTCTCTCTCTCTCTCTCTCTCTCTCTCTCTCTCTCTCTCTCTCTCTCTCTCTCTCTCTCTCTCTCTCTCTCTCTCTCTCTCTCTCTCTCTCTCTCTCTCTCTCTCTCTCTCTCTCTCCCTCCGTCCCTCCGTCCCTCTCTCCAGTGAACACCTGTCCTGCTCCTTCACCTTCTTCCTGCATGGGGAGAGTAATGTGTGCACCAGCGTGGAGATCAACCAGCACCAGCCAGTCTACCACCTGGGGAGGAACACCTGACCCTGGCCCAGCAGTCCTCCAGCCCCTTCCAAGGTGAGCCAAACACACACGTGCACATGGTCACCCCATATTGGCCTCCTCCACTACCCGCACCTCCCTTCTCCTCCATCCATCCATCCCTTCCCCTCCCCCATCAGTTCACCTGTCTTACTCCCTCACTTCCTGTCCCCCCTCCCTCACTTCCTGCTCCCCCTCCCTCAGTTCACCTGTCTTCCCTCTCCTGTGACCCCCCGTTTCTTCCACCCCTCCCCCCGTCTGCCCCTCGCTCCCTCCAGCCATCCCTCTGTCCATCCCTGGGGAGGGGGAGAGCATGGAGGAGGGGGAGAAGGAGAGCTTATAAGGGAGATATCGCTACACCAGGCAAAAGCTCCACTGTGGCTTAGAGATAAAAAAAAAAACAACAATTCCTCTTCTACTCCACCGTTGCCCCCCCCCCCCTCCCTCTCTCTACCCCATCCCCCCCGCTTCCTAATAACCAATGATCTTTGTGTCCATTTAACTGATCAGGAGTGTACTGAGGGAGGGGGAATCTCCATGTAATCCCTATCTGTCTTTCTCTCACACGCTCTCCCTGGCTCTGTAATAATATCAATTCTAGTTAAGGGCCAAGTGCCGGCTGTTTAAAAAGCCTTCTATTAGAGTCCTATAGATCCAGCTAGCAGGTTAATGATTCCCATTGAGAGCGCAGAGAGAGATGGTCCCCCTCCGCCCCACACAGACACACGCACACCCTGGCTGGTCGATAGCTAGCAGTGCTCTCCCCCGTGGTTCTCGTCAGCACCGCTCAAACGGCAGGTTGACGCCTCCAGACCTCCTAGATTCTTCATCTGAGCTTGCGGTGGGGAGGGCGGGGGGGGGGAGAGGGGCGTTGCAGCCCAGATCTCTGTCCTGTAAGGTATTGTGTAAGCAGCCGATGACCCAGATCAGGGGGAGAAACACGGGCTAAGATTCTCAGACTCAGCCTTTTGCCGGCTCGGCGCAGGTGTGTGTTGCAACCGATCGTGTGTGTGTGTGTGTGTTTACACTCGGGCCGTCCAAGCATGGCTGAAAAGAAAGGCTTACGCCCCCCAACCCCCCCCTCACCTCTGACATGACATGCTCAGTTGGCCGTGCGGCGTAGCGCTCAAGACTCTCCAGGATGTGACCTCACAGCGGCGCGGGGGAGGGGGGGGGGGGTACTGTAATGAACTCCCGGGCCGTGGAGCTGATGTGAGTGCTGCTGACATGTCTTCGGGGAGACGCGCAGGCGGAGGGGGGCGGAGAGACAGGAACATCTCTGTAATTACACCCAATCTGATCTTTCTCCTCGCTCGGTTTAGGGAGTCAGAAAAATAAATAGCAGCCCTCAAAGAGAGCGAGAGCGAAGGAGAGGGGAAGGTAGGGGGGAGGAGAAGGAGGGGGAGGGGGAGGGGAGGGGGGCTGAATTTGATTACAGTCAGTATGATCATCCCTGGCGATGTGCTGTGTTGTGCTGTAGGTCTCTCTTAAGAGCTGCAAGGTGCTGCCTTGTAGGTCTCTATACTGCATGGTGCTGGCTTGTAGGTCTCTATGAATTACAAGGTGCTGGCTTGTAGGTCTCTATGAATTACAAGGTGCTGGCTTGTAGGTCTCTATGAATTACAAGGTGCTGGCTTGTAGGTCTATGAATTACAAGGTGCTGGCTTGTAGGTCTCTATGACTTAGAAGGTGCTGGCTTGTAGGTCTCTATGACGTACAAGGTGCTGGCTTGTAGGTCTCTATGACGTACAAGGTGCTGGCTTGTAGGTCTCTATGACGTACAAGGTGCTGGCTTGTAGGTCTCTATGACGTACAAGGTGCTGGCTTGTAGGTCTCTATGACGTACAAGGTGCTGGCTTGTAGGTCTCTATGACGTACAAGGTGCTGGCTTGTAGGTCTCTATGACGTACAAGGTGCTGGCTTGTAGGTCTCTATGACGTACAAGGTGCTGGGTCGGCCCTCACCAGTTGATATGTGAGCCCTGTCTGCACCTGTACTGTCTGTAGGACCAACGCTGCAGTGGAACTGCTGCCCCTTAGACTCAGCCTGGTTAGCAGGAATGTCCAGCCAGCCAACCAGACAGACACACAGATAGCCAGCCCATCAGCCAGCCAGTCAGCCCATCAGCCAGCCAGTCAGCCAATCAGCCAGCCAGAGAGCCAGGCAGCCAGTCAGTCCATCAGTCAGTCCATCAGTCAGCCAGCCCGAGAGCCAGCCAGCCAGCCCGAGAGACAGCCAGCCAGCCCAAGAGACAGCCAGCCAGCCCGAGAGACAGCCAGCCAGCCCGAGAGACAGCCAGCCAGCCCGAGAGACAGCCAGCCAGCCAGCCCCTGTCCCAGTGAAGAGCCATGAGAGATGAAACTACCAGTTGTGGATGCTTTCCTCATATCGGGGCTCTAAATGGATCCTTGTCTGTCTGCAGCCATGCAGGGAGCCTGTTAATGGATCCTAGCTTTCTCTCCAGGCTCTCTCTCTCTCCCCCCCTCTCTCTCTCTCTCTCTCTCTCCCCCCCCTCTCTCTCTCTCTCTCTCTCTCTCTCCCCCCCCTCTCTCTCTCTCCCCCCCCCCTCTCTCTCTCTCTCTCTCTCTCTCTCTCTCTCTCTCTCTCTCTCTCTCCCCCCCTCTCTCTCTCTCTCTCTCCCCCCCCTCTCTCTCTCTCTCTCTTTCTCCCCCTCACCCCTCCCCCTCTCTCTTCCTCCTGGAAGCTCCATCCAGTCCAGCCACAGATCAATACCCAGGGACAGGGCCCAAACAGCAGTGTAATGACACACACCGGAGGAGAGAGACATTAACGAATGGTCTCTCCTCCACCCCCTCTCTCTCTCTCTCTCCCAGCACCCCCTTCTTATATTTCTAATCTGTGCGGAGGATGAGGCCGGCTGATGGCATGTGAGGGGGTGTGAGTGTGTGAAAGGGGGTCAGGTCAGACACGCGTGTGTTTGTGTGTGTGTGTGTGTTTGTGTGTGTGTGTGTGTGTGTGAAGGTGGTCCAGCTGCATGCTAACTTTATGAGGCCTGTTTATTGGCTGAGACAGGCCTCCCTCTGCCAATAATTGTCTGCTGTATTGCTCTGTGAGTGTTTGGCTGGTCGCAAGGGGCTGGCAAGCCCTCCGAGCACCGTGTTAAGGTCCGACTCCGCCGAACCAGGGGTGGGGGGGAGGGGAAAGGAGAGGGGTGGGGGGGAGGGGAGCCCGCTTGTCGTGTATTGGTCCCTTAGACTCTCTTAGAAAACCCTTTTTGCGTGATTGTCTCGTGCACTGACTCTCTCTTTCTCTCCCTCTCTCTCCCTCTCTCCCCCTCCCTCCTTCCCCCCTCCCCCTCTCAGTGATCCTGAGTCCGTTCGGGCTGAACGGCACCCTGACGGGTCAGTCCTTCAAGGTGTCGGACCCGCCCACCCAGAAGCTGATCGAGGAGTGGAACCAGTTCTATCCCATCAGCCCCAGCGCCAAGGACGGCAGCGCGTCCGAGGACAAGCCGGAGGACATGGACTGGGAGGACGACTCGCTGGCCGCCGTGGAGGTCCTCGTGGGTAAGTCTTCTTCTCCCAGAAGCCTCGGGGGGGGGGGGGAGACGCCCAGTGCGGCTGGCTGCCGTCGGGCTCGGCTCAATTGAATCACGGGGTCCATCCCGGGCGTTCGTTAAACCGTTTATGGTCGAGCTCAATGGGCTGATTTTAAAACCGTGTCGTAAGGGGCCGTTGGGCTCAGCTTATTGAAATGCACTGTTTCTGACTCGAATCTTTCTGTCTATCTTCCTCACTTCCTCTCCTTTCCTCCTCTCTCCAGGTGGGGTGAGGATGGTGTACCCCGCCTGCCTGGTGCTGGTCCCCCAGTCGGACCTCCCCCCCGCCGCCCCCGTGGGCTCCTCCCACTGCACCCCCGTGTACGCGGGCGGCCACCAAGTGCCTGCATCGTCACAGCGAGACCCTGCCATCTCCTCGGTCACCCTCACGCCCCCCACGTCCCCGGAGGAGACGCAGACAGGTACGTACCCCCCCCCCCCCTCCCACACACACACACACACTGAAACACACCATACTCATAATACCAGTTCCAAGGCTATTCAACTCAGCTCCAAGGCTAGATATTTGTGTACGGATAAGACGCTCTCCCAACCTTGCCGGCATCCTCTCCTGCAGTGGACTCCCAGTCGGCCCAGAAGTGGGTGAAGGTGTCGGCCGTGCCGGACGGCTTCCCGGTGGACAGCACCAGCCACCACGGGGGCAAGATCCCTCGGCGCCTGGCCAGCCAGGTGGTGGAGCGGGTCTGGCAGGAGTGCAACATCAACCGGGCCCAGAACAAGTACGACCCACCCACCCACCCAAACACACACGCACACACACATGCATTCTCTCTCACACACCTGGCTCACAGCCAGGGTCGTGTCCAGCGAGCGGGTTGGTTGATCTGGTTGTCGTTTTGCAGGCGCAAGTTCTCGGCCACCACCAACGGCTGTGACGAGGACCTGCTGGAGAGGGCCGGGGCCTGGGACTTTGTCCAGTCCACACACCGGTCCAGCTGCTGCTGTTCCAGGTACGCCCCGCGCCCTGTGTGTGCGTGTGTGTGTGGGGGCATGTTCGTGACTGTGTGTGTGATGTATGTGTTTGTCCGCCTGCTTGTGACGCGCGGTGTGCCCGTGCAAGCGATCATTCGTACGCGCGTGAGCGTGTGTGCGTGCGGACGAGTGTCCGTGTCCGTGTGTAGGCGTGTGTGCGCGCGTCGCCCCGCTCCCCGGCGCCTCGCTCCGGCTGCGCTGGCTCAGCACTTTGGCGCGGCCCCGGTGTTCCTGGTGAGGGGTCTGTGCGCGCCATCCATCTCCATCCCCCGCGCTAAGTGACAGCCGTGTCAGGGATCAAACCCACACAGACGCTGGCCACGCCTCCACGGCCAGGGACAGGAAAAGCTGTCCGCCACTGGGACGGTGGTCTGGTTTGACCCGTGGGGGTGGGGGGTGGGGGGTGTTGTTTACGGAGGCGTCCCGTGCTAAAAATGGCGCAGCCCGTGGGCTGACAAACGAGCGCAGAGAGAGGGTTCGTGCGCTACTGGGGAGGTGAGGACGCCGTCGCTTGGGAGGCTCGTGCGCGCACGCACGTGCACGCCGTGCTCTCGAAGGGGGGGAAAGGCTGTAGTCAGCATGTCCCGAGGCTGTCTGTCTCTGGGCACACACACACACACACGCATCCGCAGTAACACACCAGGCTGCTGCTGCTCCTACATAAACAGATGCTTGACACGCTGCACCCGGCATCCCTCTCTGCGTGTGTGTGTTTTGCTGTGTGTGTGTGTGTGTTTTGTTTTTACCAGGGGAGTACTTTAACTTGGCCTGTAGATGGCAAAAAGCCTCCATTCCCAGCAGGTGCCAGGAGGGGGGGGGGGGGTCAGGAGGGGGGCAGGAGGGGGGGCAGGGGTGGGAGAGAAAGCGTGCCCATGAAGGGGAGGCCGGGGCAGGGGCCAGGCTGGCGTGGAGGCTGCTGCCGCTGCTGGTCATTAATGTTGGAGGAGGTCCAGCCCTAAAGTTAGGACTCCCAAAAGGGATTCCCTCCACAACACTTTCTCTGTCGCCAGAGGGGCCTGGCATGAGACATGTGCTTCTGTGGATAGAAAGTGTGTGAGTGTGTGTGTGTGTGTTTTTACTCCCTGGTTGTTTTCCCTCTAGCCTAAACTCTCCTCATCAGTTAAGCAGGGCCATGGTAATCCTGGGAAGTAACTGGTCTGGAAAACAGAACAGGGGTTGAGCTTAGACACACACACACCAGAAGAGCTGCCTGCGGTTACCATGGCGACAGATGACCCCCAATACACCCGCCTGACTCTGAATAGATGCCCACAGACGCACACCCACGCATTCACACACACACACACACACTCTCTGCCCTCGTAGTCCTCTTCCAGTTTAACATAACAAGAGCTAAACAATAGGGTCCCCACTGAGCCAGTGAGGGGTGCACTGCACACACACACACATACCCACACACACATATACACACACAAAACACAGGTTTCAGTTGACTGCAACCCAATGAGGAGCAGAGCAGCCCAGATGATGTGTGCTCTGCGCTGTGATCTGCGAGACAGCTTTCAGATGTTGTACGGAGCCACACGGAGTGCTTATTGGCTCCGGGAAGAATTCATTTATTCAGTAACAGCTATTGATTAGGCGCGGCATTCGTTTAAAATGGATACTGTCAAAGGGCTGACGTGATGCCGCTTGCCAAATTGTCTCTATTGAGTCCAGGCACAACAAATAAAGACTGGAGATGGCAAAATGTACTCTGACAGGTTCTCACCGAGCGCATTAGGGGGGTTATTGAAGAGTGGAAATGACAGACCTGTCCTTTTTACACCACCGGTTACACCTGGTGGTGTAAAAAGCCCCCCCCGTTTAGTTTCATATTTACTTACATATCGCTCGGGGTTAGATCTGAATCTTCCTCTCTGCTAAGTGGTTTAGGCTACAGCCTCTCATGAGGCTGCGAGCTAGAGGGAGCGCGTGCCAGGACAGAGGGGTCTAGCTGCTGCCTGGATGGAAACAAGTGCACTAATGCTCCACGTGGGTCGATGTTTGCGTATCTCCCCGTACGGAAATCTCCCGTTTGCTTCGCGACCCCGTCCCGTCCGAAACGTCGCCAGCCGTCCCGCGCAGACGGATAACGGGCCGTGTCGTGTCTGTTTAAATAGCTTGCTAGCACAACATGCTAGCGGACAAACTTTGGAGCACAATGGCGTGTGATGTTTTTGTCTCCTTGTGGGCCGGCCGATTAATATAGATTCATATTCCTGACATTCTCTCTCCCTCCGTCTCCAGACATAAAAGCGTGAAGCAGAGAGGGGGCTGCGCGGCGGGCCAGCCCCCGTCTGCGGGCCAGCCCCCGCAGCCGCCCGCCAAGCACAAGGTGGGGGGCGACAAGGCGGAGAAGGGCGACAAGCAGCAGAAGAGGCCGCAGACGCCGTTCCACCACCGCAGCCCGGCCTGCGACGACGCCGCCGCCATGGAGACGGAGACGGCGGGCCAGAGGATGTCCCTGCGGGGCCAGGACGCCGCCCGCTTCCCGGGCCTGCGGGCGTCGGACGTCGCCGCCGCCGCCAAGCCCCCCCAGCTGCACGGCGGCGGGGGACCCCCGGAGCTTCCGGCCTCGCCCCAGCCCCCTCCCCTCAGCCCCCACCCCTGCGAGGCCGGGGGCGAGGAGGCGGGGGAGGCCATGAAGAACCCCTCGACGCCCCACAGCCAGCACTTCTACCAGAACCCTCCGGAGGCCTGTCTGGTGGGCCCGAAGGGCGGGGAGGACCCCCGCCTGGAGGGGCTGGCCCAGCACTTCCATCCCGCCTACCCCGAGCCCCTGGAGCCCTCGGTGTACGTGGGCGCGGCCGTCCACCTGGAGGAGGACGGCGGCCACGCCCCCTGGCGCTTCTTCAACCTGCCCCGCCGGAAAGAGGCGGAGCTGAGCACGCCGCTGTTGCCCGGCGACAGGCTGCGGGACGAGGCGTCGGGAGGCGCCGACGGCGTGGTGTCGGTCACCGAGTGAGTTGGGCGCGCACACACACACATACCAGGTAGTCCCCACAGGGGGCAACAGAGAGCCCCGCCCTCTCCTTGCCCCCTCCGTCCCCGCTACACACACACTCCCCCTGAAGGGTTCTGTGTTGCCCCCCCCTCCCCCCTGAAGGGTTCTGTGTTGCCCCCCCCTCCCCCCTGAAGGGTTCTGTGTTGCCCCCCCCTCCCCCCTGAAGGGTTCTGTGTTGCCCCCCCCTCCCCCCTGAAGGGTTCTGTGTTGCCCCCCCCTCCCCCCTGAAGGGTTCTGTGTTGCCCCCCCTCCCCCCTGAAGGGTTCTGTGTTGCCCCCCCCTCCCCCCTGAAGGGTTCTGTGTTGCCCCCCCCTCCCCCCTGAAGGGTTCTGTGTTGCCCCCCCTCCCCCCTGAAGGGTTCTGTGTTGCCCCCCCCTCCCCCCTGAAGGGTTCTGTGTTGCCCCCCCCCTCCCCCCTGAAGGGTTCTGTGTTGCCCCCCCTCCCCCCTGAAGGGTTCTGTGTTGCCCCCCCCTCCCCCCTGAAGGGTTCTGTGTTGCTCCCCCCCGAAGGGTTCTGTGTTGCCCCCCCTCCCCCCTGAAGGGTTCTGTGTTGCCCCCCCCCTCCCCCCTGAAGGGTTCTGTGTTGTGTTGAGCCACACATGACATGTTCATCTCTCTCCGTGTTGCACTTTTGACATCATACATCACTAATGTGCAACGGCCAGCACTGCAGAAGGCTGGGGGGGAGCTTATCGATCGCGGACACGCGTGTGCGCACACATACACTCACACAACATGGGAATAGAGACAAGGGTAAAATATAGAACGGGATCCATCAGTTTCACACACCCCTCCTGTCCAGCCACACCCACCTCCGCCGTCCTCCAGACAGCCAGGGTCTAGCCAGCATAGAGCGAGGACAAAGAGATGGACCAGAGGCTGGGCGAGGGGGGGGGGGCGGGCGTGGAGGCTAGGGGTCCATCCGCGGGGCGTGACGACGACCGAGGTGGGAATAATCTGCGATGTTACACAATCCCAGTCCGAGGCCTCTGAGGCAGGGCTATTCTGGAGCTCTGTAATCCTGCCGGACACAGCTCAGCATGGCGGCTAATCTCTGGCCTGGGCCGCTGTGTACTGTCAGCTCTGTACTGTCAGGAGGGAGGGAGGGGAGAGAGGGAGGGAGGGAGGGAGGGGAGAGAGGGAGGGAGGGAGGGAGGGAGGGGAGAGAGGGAGGGAGGGAGGCGGGTCTTTGTGAACTGGGCCACTCACTTCCCACCCCTGGTTTCTGCACCAATCAGACTGCAGCCCTCTGTCTTGGCCAGTCAGGACTGCCCATGCATCAAAGAGATCCTCCAGAGCATAGGTGTCAAACACAAGGCCCGTGGGCCACATCCGGCCTGGCGTACAATTAGATCCGGCCCGCAAGATCATTTTATATATCTGGCTCCGCGCCTGATTAACACTCGGATCGATAAGCAGTCTCGAAAATGGTATCAATATAAATAATATCGATGGGAAAGGGATCGTAGTACTACGATCCCTTTCTGTCGGTCGTTAAAGAGTACAATCTCCGTCTGCATTTTGACACCAAACACGGAGATATATATGCCAAATTTAGCCTCCAAAAAAACCTGTTGATTGTCCAAGAATTAAAAGGCGGACTGCAATCGCAGCAGAATATGTGCACAAAAGCTACAGCTAAAAACAATGTGTTTACATCGTAAACATTGTTACATCGTAGTTACAATTGGCCCTTTGAGGGCAACCATAATGCTGATGTGGCCCTCGGTGAAAATGAGCCCTTTGAGGACTGCCCATGCATCAAGGAGATCCTCCAGAGTGTGCCACAGAGGGTGTTATTAAAACTCACCAGGGCAGCCCGGCAACCTCTCACCTCCACCAGCTACTGCACCAGGCCTGTGACCTACCGTACACAGGGAATGAAACCAGGAAATCAATAACAGTGTCTGTCTCACAAGTCCCTGTGTCTCTCTCCTCCTGCCTCTGACCCCTGCCTCTGACCCCCTGCCTCCGCGTGTCTCCAGGCTCATGGCCGCCTCCAAGAGGCCTCTGAAGGTGTCGGAGGAGCGCGTGCAGATGTACCTCCAGCGGAGGAACCAGTACCTGGCAGCGGCGGCCATCAGCGACCACGAGCCCGACGTGGACCCGTACGCCTTCGTGGACGGCGACGTCAAATTCACCTTCTCCGACAAGAAGGACAAGCTGGGCGGCGAGCGGGAGCCGGGGAAGAGGAACAAGGTGGGTCCCCCGTGCCGTGACCCTCCGGCCTCGGGTCCAGGGGACACTGTGGGGGGGGGGGGGGGGGGGGTCATACCGGGGTCAGGACAGGGGCAGGGGGGGGGATAGGGTCAGAAAGCGAGGCGTCAGCAATCCCGCGTGCTAAATACGGGCCACATCCCCTCGTGTCCTCCTTGCTTCTCTGCTCCGCTCCCCTCCCGCACCACACAGGAAGCCAGCTCCAACCCCTCTATTGTCACCAGAGCTGAGAGGCCAAGTGTCAAATCAGAGGGACGGCCTCTCCGGTATCCTTCTCTCTTGTTCAGTTTAACCCCCTCCCTCCCCCGGGCGCTGCCTCCGACGCTGGTGTGCTTCCAAACCTGGGCCACCTGTCAGCGAGGAACCGCCCCCGAGCGCTTCGAGAGAGAGGGAAAGAAAGGTGTGTGTGTGTGTGTAAGCGAGCCGCCTGCCTCTGTTTTCCCTGGCTGAGAAGGGAGGGCTCGGGCAACCAGAGAAATAAACCCAGCGCACTGAACCGGCCCGTTTTAGAAAGCACTTCTTTTTTTTTTGTCATCCTTTTTCTTTACTCTCTCTCACTCACTCTCATTCAATCCCTCTCTCTCCCTCTCTCTCCTTCTCTCCTCATGAGGGCTGATCCTTTTTCTCCTTCTCTGGGGGGGGGGGGTGAGCTGGAGCTGCCAGCACTGCTTCACCTGGTCCCTGGTGGCCCCTCCGCAGTGTGCTGAGTGTGTGTCCTGGTTGTGCTTCAGCGGCTCACGTCGATGATGCGACGCGGCCGTCGGGAGCCCCCCTGGCCAAGAGCGCCCCCGCCCCCAAAAAAACACCAGCTCATGCCCAGGGGGACGTCGTGGTGGCATGGGTGTTGTGTAGTCCAGTCAGATAGGGACTGGATGGCACCGTGTTAACCAGACCCCCCCTCACTCGAGGGTTTGTGCGAGCTATTCAGAGCTGCTCGCTCCACAGGCAGGGCGGCGAGGTCGCCATCACCGCCGCCCCTCCCGGCTTCCGTGTGACAGAGCGCCAGTGTGAGAGCCACGGCCTTTGGAGTTAGTGGCCGACCCAGCCATGAAGTGGCCAGCGATGGTGGAGAGAACAGGGGGGGGAGACAGAAAGAGACAGAGAGAGAGAGAGCTCTTTCATACTGACAGCCTTGGAATAATAAGGACAGTGTGACGCAAGGCTCGCTCATGCACACGCACGCACGCGCGCGCGAACATGTCAAGCTAGATCCCAGCTCCCACTCAAGGCTAGATTATTGATAAGGGTGATGGCGTCATTAGTCCGTATAGGTTTTTAGTGTCTGTGCACGTGTGTGTGTGTGTGGTTGTTTTTGCTGCTGTGCAGTGAGCCTTTAAGGGAAACAGATTAGAGCCCCTTTACACAGATAGAAGCCCCCTCGAGCGGAATGAAATCAATGGCTGCAACATACCACTCCCCAACACAACACACTGGGCTTCCTGCCTGCTCTATGTGTGTGTGTGTGCGTACAGTACACACAGCTCATCAGTGGAGTACACACGGACACACACACACCCCACCCCTCCAGATATTGATGTTTGTTGTCGTCGTGAAATCAGTGCTCGTTCCCTGACCATGGCATTTCTCTGATACAGCGCAAGCCGTGTCTGGAAATCTCATTAGCAGAGACCTTACCCTGTCTCTCTCTTCCTCTCCCTCCTTCTCTCTCTCTCTTCCTCTCCCTCCCTCTCTCTTCCTCTCCCTCCTCTCTCTCTTCCTCTCTCTCTCTCTCTCTCTCTCTCTCTCTCTCTCTCACTCTGTCTCTTCCTCTCCCTCCTTCTCTCTCTCTCTCTCTCTCTCTCTCTCTCTCTCTCTCTCTCTCTCTCTCTCTCTCTGGCTCTCCCTTCTTTAGTTCCATGAGTTTGTGTGCCTGAAATAACTTGTGTTCCCCCTCAGAGAGTCTACCTCTTGAGGGGCAGATGTGTGTGTGTGTGTGTGTGTGTGTGTGTGTGTGTGGGGGGGGGGTGTTCATGTGACTGACCTCATGTCATCTGCCATGTTGAGGTCCGTGTCCAGAGCCTGTCTCCTGTTCAGACTTGTTTGATCAGGTGCTTTCTGTTCCACCACGATGCCATCCCTCTCCTGTTTGTTTTGAAAGGTGCACAGTATTGATCTCTCTTCCTTCCTTCCCTCTCGTCTCTTCATCCCTTCATCTCGTGTCTCAGGGGGAGGATGGAGCAGCGGGCCCATCAGACGGTAAGACCTCTCTCTCTATCTCTCTCCCGCCCTTGTACACACTCTCTGTTTCTCTCTCAATCTCTCTCAATCTCTCATGTCTGTTTCTCTTTCTCTCTTTCTCACACACACACACACACACACACACCCTTCTGCCATAGTGTAGTTAGCAGGGTTGACAGCATGTCCAGCAGCTAAACGCAGCCAGCAACCAGTGTTAAACACTCACCCCGACCACGTCCAGAAGCAACACCCACTGCTCAACATGGAGAGCCCTGCGGTCGACTAACCCCCATCCCTGTGTCGTCGTCCCCCCCCCCCCCCCAGACGCCCAGCGAGCCGCAGCCCACAACCGCGCAGCCTCTACCAGCCTGATCCACGAGACGGACCTGGCCGTGTCCATCAACGACCTGGACAACCTCTTCAACTCGGACGAGGATGAGCTGGCGGTCAGTAGAGCCTGCCAGAGGCTCCCGGCACTAAACCACAATGAATATCCCATTAGCTGGAGTAGCGCCTGGCAAGAGCGGATGGGTTTGGGGGGGAGGGGGGGTGTTTGTGTGTGTGTGTGTGTGTTTCTGCCAGCCCGGATGATGCATACATGCAGTACATCAGGGCCTGACAAGTCTTTCCCCAGTCCTGAGATGGATGGCTTCCAGACACCCCCCCCCCTCCCTCCCACTGCTACAGTCCAGCCCTGGTGGTGACAGTTTCGAAAGCAGACCATCTTTGTTTGTCGGGTGGAATTCAGCGCCGTTACTAAAGCACATGCGAGGGAGAACGGAGGCGCACGTGATGCCGGAAGCTTCTCCACATCTGTAATGAAAGTCTTTTCGCTCTTGTCGTTTGTCCACAGCCCGGATCGAGACGAGCGCTCAACGGGACGGACGACAAGTTCAGCAACAAGGAGCCCAAACCAGCCACGCTAGACCCAGTCTCCTGCATTAGTACGTCTGTCCACGGCTCTGCCTGCTCCAGACACACCAGCCAGCCAGCCAGCTAGCTAGCATGACAGCCAACCAATCAGCTAGCCAACTAGCCAGCCAGCCAGCTAGCTAGCATGACAGCCAACCAATCAGCTAGCCAACTAGCCAGCCAGCCTGCCTCCCAGCCCAGTGCCCAGGGGACCACCCTGCCCTTAAGCACTGGTCCAACATTGGCCACTCCCCACCCTCTAACCACTTTCTAATGATACCCAGCCAGTGTGCTTGGGAACAGTGAGACCTGATGCAGAACCCGTCCTGCACACACTTGGCAACCAGAAGCTTTTCATATCCATTCATTTCCTAATGAGGCCTAAAGCGGGTTCCCTCACCACTTTTGGCGGCACCATTTGGGCGCCAGAGGGGCGCTCGAACACCACACGCCACCTAGTGGTGGTGTGTTTGACTGCACCGGCCAGACTCAAGTGTCCAGGTCGAGCAGCTTCCGGGCAGCTCTGAGGCTGGGGCCAGGGCAAAGTGTCGAGTTCTCCATCTGTGTCTATTGTTGACAGCTGTCTTTGCACACAATTCTAACCCTAACCCCCTAGTTTGGATCAGGGAGTCCAAACTGTTGTTCTTGTTGTAAACATTAGCAGTGGGAATCCCATTGTGCTGTGGTTCTGCTGGTGTCACTCTATAACCCCACCCTCTCTTCCCACCCCCCCCCCCCCCCACCCCCCCTCCAGGTTCGGCAGACCTGCACCTGCAGATGTTCCCCACGCCGCCCTCCCTGGAGCAGCACATCATGGGCTACTCCCCCATGAACATGGGCAGCAAGGAGTACGGCAGCATGGAGGCGGGCACGGGCCTCACCTCCCTGGACGGCACGTCCGCCCTGGGGGGGCACTTCAAGATCGAGGTGGAGGAGAGCTTCTGCAGTCCCAAGCCCTCGGAGGTCAAGGTGGGCTCAGAACCCCTGAACCTTACCCCCGCCCCCCCCGCACACACACACACACACACTCAGTTAACCCCGTCCCAACTCACCTCTGCCTCCCTCCCTCCCCCGTGTCTCCTCCCCCCCCCCCCCCCCCCCTCCAGGACTTCTCGTTCGTGTACAAGCCCGAGCTGTGCCAGGCGTTCGTGGGCTGCTCCATGTTCGCCCCCCTGAAGACCCTGCCCAGCCAGTGTCTGCCCCCCATCAAGCTGCCGGACGAGTGCAGCTACCGGCCCAGCTGGACGGTGGGCAAGCTGGAGCTGCTCGCCCCGGCGCCCGCCATGACCTTCCTCAACAAGGACAGGTGAGGCCAGAGGACCAGGCCCCCAGGGACCCGGTTCCACCCGTCTTAGTTTACATTAATATGGAGTGGGGGGGTGGGGGGCTGGCTAGCGGTGTGACAGTCTGTCGCTATGCCACTATTCCAAACAAAACAAAATGCTAATCCCCATCCACCCAGACAAAGTAAGGAATGTGCATTCCGCTTTCCAGGCGTTATTATGCAGGTACCCCATTTGTACCTTCCACTTGCTCTCTCTAGGAGCCCCTCTCCCCCCCTCCCCCAGCCAGGCAGGTTGAGTGAGGACCATCTCCCGCTAAAGCCTGTGGAACCAATGGAGATTCTTTCCACCCAACTCCCAGGGATTCTTTGCGATTCGCCACGCTCATCTGGGCTGAGGGACGCCCGGACAGCGCTGTAATTTAGACTTACAGGATAGGCAGTGGCAGGCCTGCTGGGGAGCACACGCCTGCACGCTCACACACACACACACACACTCACACACGTTCACACACACTCACACACACACACACACCCCCGAGGAGCCTGTCCCATTTCTCATGCGTGGCTGATGGAGGCAGAGCAGGGAAGTGGATGGGTAAAACATCCTTGCTTGATGGGAGATGAGGATTACGATGCGCGTGTCCCTCCCCGCATGGCCGTCCCTCTCCCGCTCCCCACTCAGAAACCCTCCCGACTGACTGACCGCGTGACGGAGGGACAGGCCGGACCCTTACCGGAACTCTGCCTCTCTCCGGATCTCGTTTTAAGATGGCAGCGTGGGGAGAGCCCAGTGATTTGGCTGGGTCTGTTTTTCAGGGTTTTGGAAGGAGGGGTAGCAGAAAGGGGTGGGTTGGGAGGGGGGGGGGCGGGGCGGTTGGGGTAGGGGGCTCGGAGGAGGGGTTACTATGGGATGTCTCCTGGCTGCACGGCAGAGCGTCTGCTGAGTGCTAAGACTGGCTATAAAGTCCCAGGCTGTAAAGGAGTCCTGGGAAAGCCGTTAATAAGCTGGTCAGGCTGCTTTTATGGCCCCCGGTACTTAACCTGCCTGAGGAGAGAGAGAGAGAGAGAAGGAGAGAAATAGAGGGAGAGGCGCCGCGGCCTGGCTTAGGCTCCACCAAGGGTCGATCCCCACGTATGGTGTGGACAGCCTGTTCTCTTTCTCTCTTTTTTCCTTCTCTCTCTGTATCTACATCCCACTTTCTCTCTCTCTCTCTCTCTCTCTCTCTCTCTCTCTCTCTCTCTCTCTCTCTCTCTCTCTCTCTCTCTCTCTCTCCCTCCCTCCCTCCCTCCCACCCCTCCCCGGGTGACTGTCTCTCTCTCTCTCTCTTCACAGCTGCTCGTCTGCCCAAAAATAGACTCCCTCACGAAGTGTGATTGTTGAAATGGCAGAGCTGTCTCTCTCTCTGTGTCTCTCTCTCTATCTCTGTGAATGTTTACGTGCCCCAGGAGTCCCAGGGTAGTTGACCTATTTACAGGAACGAGGGTGGTGGGGGGCAGGGGGGGGGCATAGAATAGAGAAAGGTATTGTTTGCATACTGACATTCGTTACTGATGTAAAGAGCTGTCCTCTCTCAAAAGAGGTGCTCTGGGATGCTGCCGTGTCGTCATGCCCAGTTATGGTCTGTCTCAAGACTATGTGTGTGTGTGTGTGTCTGACTCCTGTCCTCTCCTCCCTCCCGCCTGCAGTAACATCCCCAGCGTGGGCAGCGCCATGGACCAGGACTACAGCCAGAGCTACACCCCGCAGACCCACACCCCCTTCATGTCCAACAGCGCCCCGCCCAGCAACAGCAACACGGGCATCCTGCCCTCCCCGGCCACGCCGCGCTTCTCCGCCCCCACGCCGCGCACGCCCCGCACCCCGCGCACGCCCCGCGGCCCCGCCAGCGTCCAGGGCTCGCTCAAGTACGAGAACTCGGACCTCTACTCGCCCGCCTCCACGCCGTCCACCTGCCGGCCCCTCAACTCGGTGGAGCCGGCCACCGTGCCCTCCATCCCGGAGGCCCACAGCCTCTACGTCACCCTCATCCTCTCCGAGTCGGTCATGAACCTCTTCAAGGACTGCAACTTCGACAGCTGCTGCATCTGCGTGTGCAACATGAACATCAAGGGCGCCGACGTGGGCGTGTACCTGAGCGACCCGGCGGGCGAGGCCCAGTACCCGTGCACGTGCGGCTTCAGCGCCGTGGTCAACCGGCGCTACGGCAACGGCTCGGGCCTCTTCCTGGAGGACGAGCTGGACATCATCGGGCGCAGCTCGGACGTGAGCCGCGAGGCGGAGAAGCGCTTCGAGGCGCTGCGCCTCTCGTCGCTGGAGCGGGCGGGCGGCGGCGGGCGGGGCGAGCGCGTGCCCGACGAGCTCATCCTCCTGCTGCAGGACCAGTGCACCAACCCCTTCTCGCCCATCGCCAGCGTGGAGCCCGACAGCCTGGCGGCGCGGGGCTCGGCCGGGGCGCCCGTGCCCGCCTGCGTGCGGGTGGAGGAGAGGGACTACCACAGCGACTGCTACATGGCCCTGGAGCACGGCAGGCAGTTCATGGACAACATGTCCGGGGGCAAGGTGGACGAGGCGCTGGTGAAGAGCACCTGTCTGCACCACTGGTCCAAACATAACGGTAAGGAACCTTCCGGATCCTCGACACACACCCCGACAGCAGTCACTTAAGACTATCAGAAATCCTCTTTGCCTGGGCGGCGTACGGCCACTCCTATTCCCCTGAGCTACGACGGCGTTCCCGATTGTCCCCTTTCCCTCACCAGCGGTGGACGTGAGCGCGCTGTGCTCGCAGGACATCCTCCGCGTGCTGCTGTCCCTCCAGCCCGTGCTGCAGGACGCCATCCAGAAGAAGAGGAGCGTGCGCTCCTGGGGCGTCCAGGGCCCGCTCACCTGGCAGCAGTTCCACAAGATGGCGGGACGGGGCTCCTACGGTAAGCCAGGCGCGCGGGGGGGGGGGGGCACCAGTTGGAGACACGCTTTCACACAGGATGCGCGTGGTTTCATGGGACTTGTAGCCGTACGAGTGTCTGCGTGCGCGCGTGTGTGTGTGTGTGTGTGTGGGCTAGCAGATGCTGCTGCTTATGTGTGCTGGCAGATCAATAGGAAGCCCATTGCCAGCCCCTGTTCTCCAGATGTCTGCTCTATGGGGCGCGGCCTCTGGGGCTCAATTTGCTTCTTCTCTCTCTCTCTCTTTCACTCTTTCTCTGAAAGGTGGATGGCGATGGCTGTGTTAAGTACTTACTCACACATTTCCCCCCCCCCCCCTTCTCCCTACCTACTGTTTCTCTCTACTGCGCTCCTTTCTCCTTCTCTTCCCCTACTCCCTAAATCCTCCTTCCACCTCCTCCTCTTCACTTAACCCCTCCTTCCCCTCCCCACCCCCTCTTCACTTGACCCCTCCTCAGGCACAGACGAGTCTCCGGAGCCCCTGCCCATCCCCACCTTCCTGGTGGGCTACGAGTACGACTTTGTGGTGCTCTCCCCGTTCGGCCTGCCCTACTGGGAGAAGCTGCTGCTGGATCCCTTTGGGTCCCACAGGGACGTGGGCTACCTGGTGGTCTGCCCCGACAACGAGGCCCTCCTCAGCGGAGCCAAGAGCTTCTTCAGAGACCTCACCGCCGTCTACGAGGTAGGACGAGAGTCGTCCCCCCCCCATGAAGATCGGGAATAGCATGGCATCGTGTTACAATTGGATTGAAATTAGGCTGGGGAACTCTTAATTGGAAGTCAATGCCTCATATGTGGAAGTGTGCTGTTTTGTTCCCTGATTGGTTTAATTAGAGGTGACCCCCTCCCCATCCTCCAGTATTGATTGGCCTGAATTAACTTCTCATCCACTCTGCCTGGTTCCCACAATGAATATATTGGAGAGCCTCTCCCTCATCGCTAACTCACTCACTCACTTCAGTCCTTGCAGTCACTGAATTGTTCCTTCCTGTTTTGTCGCTTGCAGTCGTGTCGTCTGGGCCAGCATCGGCCAATCTCCAAAGGCCACCCAGATGGCATTGTACGAGTGGGCGGAGCCGCTGCCAAGAAGCTGTCGGAGCAGCCGGTCAGCGATTGGTTCCTCAAGGCTGCCAGCGGCAACAGCGACGCCTTCGCCAAGCTCAAGCTCTACGCACAAGTGTGCCGCCACGACCTCGGTGGGTCTCACCGACCGCCTGGGAGAGAGACGCTTGTCTGCCTCGTTAGCGGAACCCCTCTGGAATCCCTCGGCTCTCTGTCGGCCCCTAGAGGCGGTTCTGATAACGAGGACAAGCACTTTCTCGACGCCTGTGTTTCCTAACGGCCTCTTCCTCTCTCCTCAGCTCCATACCTCGCCTCTCAGCCATTGGACAGCTCCCTACTCATGCAGCCCACCCCCCCGCCCTCATCCAACCAATCCTCGTCCACGCAATCTTCCGGCTCCTCCTCATCCTCCAACCCGGCCGGCCCCCAAAGCTCAGTGACCTCAGGAGGATCCGCCTCCCTCCCCAACAGCAGTAGCCAGTCTGGCGCGGGCGGAGCCAACAGTGCCAACAGCTCGACGGCGTCCTCCGGCCAGGCGGGCGGCGGGATGCAGTCGACCAAGCCCAGCTCGTTCCCTCCGTTCGGGGGCATGAGCGGCGGGCAGAGCCAGAACCAGGGGGGGCAGCTGGGCCAGCAGGCTGGAGCCCAGAACACAGGCCTCCCTGGGGACGGCTCCACCAGCCAGCCCCAGGGGCCAACTGAAGCCCCAGAGAGGTACTACACTGCACACACACACACACACACATGCCAAGCTGACACTGATTCAAGGGAGAGGAAAACAAATCTACTTTACCCAATCTCCAACCAGACCCTGCAGCTCGTTAATTCCGTCAGCATTATTCTGATGTCATCCTAACCCTCTCCATCTTCTCTCTCCCCCCCCCCCCCCTCAGCACCATGGAGAGAGACAAGGTGGGCGTGCCCACGGACGGGGAGTCGCACGCCATCACGTACCCCCCCGCCATCGTGGTTTACATCGTGGACCCGTTCACCTACGAGGAGCCCGAGGGAGGCGGCGGGCCGGCCCACTCCAGCGTGTGGACACTGGGCCTGCTGCGCTGCTACCTGGAGATGCTCCAGATCCTGCCCCCGCACATCCGCAACTCCATCTCTGTGCAGGTACGGCGGGCCTGGCCGACGAGCAGCCGCTAGGAGGTCCGCTCAAACGTCCTTCAGGCCCTTTCAGCTGCTCCCTCGATGTGCTCGCAGAGCCAAAACGCGCTTTCGGTTACTGCTGTCCGTTCCCCCCCCCCCCCCCCCACGTGTTTCATCTGTGTGCCCCCGCCGTCTCTTCCCAGATCATTCCCTGCCAGTACCTGCTCCAGCCAGTCAGGAACGAGGAGCGCCACATCTACGTGCAGCACCTCAAGTCGCTCGCCTTCTCCGTGTTCTCCCAGTGCCGGCGGCCCCTCCCTGCCTCCACGAACGTCAAATCACTGACAGGCTTCGGGCCCGGCCTAGCCATCGACACGGCACTGAAAAGCCCTGAGGTAAGCACCACTGACGTGTCAACAACGTTAGCATTGCTAATCCTGATGGATGGACTGAATTGGTAGTGGAGTAATAACCTGTTTTTAGGTGTTAGCTTTGTTAGCATGCTAACATGAGGCCGGCTACAAATAGCTGCTGTCAGGCTGAGGTATTACCGTTAGCTCAATAGCTCA
Source organism: Osmerus eperlanus (assembly GCF_963692335.1). Lineage (NCBI taxonomy): Eukaryota > Metazoa > Chordata > Actinopteri > Osmeriformes > Osmeridae > Osmerus > Osmerus eperlanus. Next base: position 8,317,439 of record NC_085036.1, read on the forward strand.
AGCAAACCCTTAGCCCAACCTCGCCCGGGCCTTTATTCCAGCTGTGTTTGGCGTGTCAGAGAGGTAGAACAGAGGGCAGGGAGCTAGAGAGTATTACACTAACCCTTGTAGACTTGGAACCGTCCCAACCTTCTGGAGTTTTCTTTCTATTATCTGCTTGGCTAGCTCTGTGAGACCTCCCTAATGGGATACAGCGTGTAGGTTTAGACAGAGGGAGTTTCAGACTAGGACCCAATCCAAGACACTGTCCCAGTGCACGCTCTACATTCTAGCGACGCACCACACACAATTAGAATCAGAATCAGAATGGGATTTATTCGCCATGAAAGTTTGCACAGACAAGGAATTTGCTTTGGCAGGAAGGTGCATACAATAAACATATAGGGACCTAAAATTTAAATATGTGGACTATCTATACTAAGGGTACATAAACTAGCAGTACTAAGTGGAATTAGAATTAAATAAAATATAAAATAAAATATAAGCTGCCATAATTTACAATATAAAATACAAAAATACAAATATTACAAAAAATACAAATGTACAAGATACAATTTTGTAATGCAGTGCAAAAAGCAGTGTGTTTTAAGCAGGAAGTCATTAGAGTCAGTGTGGTCCCTTGGCCTTGTTGAAGAGGCCAACAGCGGAAGGGAAGAAACTGTTTTTATGGCGTGAGGTATTGGTCCTGATGGACCGCAGCCTTCTGCCGGAGGGGAGTGACTGAAACACGGAGTGTCCAGGGTGGGAGGAGTCGGCCACAATCTTCCTCGCTCGCCTCAGGGTCCTCGAGGTGTGCAGGTCCTCGAGGGTAGGCAGATTGCAGCCAATCACCTTCTCAGCAGTGCGGATGATACGCTGCAGCCTGCTCTTGTCCTTGGCAGTGGCAGCAGCGTACCAGACGGAGCAGCGTACCAAACGGTACAACACTCCTCCACCCCTGTTGGAATGTGGTACCAGTTAGATATGGCTGGGACTAGAAGTGACACCAGGGTTTAGGCTGTTTTCAAATGTAAATAAAGAGAAATGAATGAGTTCATGTCCGACCCCATGTCTCATTGTAACATGCTGTGGGCCAGTACTAGATAAAGGTACATTCCACCCAACTTGACCCTCTGACCTCTGTTTTCCCCCCAGCGACCGGAATGCCCGCGCCTGTACACCCCCCCCTTCATCCTGGCGCCGGTCAAGGACAAGCAGGCAGAGCTTGGGGAGACGTTCGGCGAGGCGGCCCAGAAGTACAACGTGCTCTTCGTGGGCTACTGCCTGTCACATGACCAGCGCTGGCTCCTGGCCACCTGCACGGACCTGTACGGCGAGCTGCTGGAGACCTGCATCATCAGCATCGACGTGCCCAACAGGTGGGTCTGCCCCCCCTCCTCCTCACCCACCCCCCCTCCTCCTCACCCTTTCGTCTCCAGACTGCCGGAATGTGTCTAATGGCAGACCCGAGCGGCTCGCAATTTTGATCAAACGCTGGGTTTGTTGTGACTTGAGCGGGGGACATGCAGGTAACCATGACGATAGACAAAACAGTAGTAAACACCGAGAGATAAGTGGTTCGTTGTTCCTCCTACATGTATGGCATTCGAGCTTGAGCTTGTCACAGATGCTCAGTCGCTGTTGTTTAGTGTGTGACCATGTGTGTGTGTGTGTTCTTCTCACCCAGGGCGCGGAGGAAAAAAGGCTCCGCACGGCGACTGGGCTTGCAGAAGCTGTGGGATTGGTGCTTAGGGCTAGTGCAGATGACATCGGTGCCGTGGAGGGTGGTGATTGGCCGACTGGGCCGAATGGGACACGGGGAGTTGAAAGGTAAAGGCGTGAATTCACCCAGGCAGTTTTACACCGACCGCGATTTATCATCCGTTGTGTTGGAGATGCTGTTGGACACGAAAACACTGACGTCACTGTTCCTTGCGCGTTCCGTGTTCCAGACTGGAGTATTCTGCTGAGCAGGAGGAACCTGCAGTCCCTCAGCCGCCGCCTCAAAGAGATGTGTCGCATGTGCGGCATCTCCGCCTCCGACACTCCCAGCATCCTCAGCGCATGTCTGGTCGCCATGGAGCCCCAGGGCTCCTTTGTCATCATGCCAGGTAGTTTGTCTTCCTTTGAGTGTGCGCGCGCGCGTGTCGCTGCTGTAAACACACTCAAAATATCTTTCCCATCTGTACAATAATAACTTGCAGCCTCCTCCTCCTATGACGGTGCACCACAGCGAGTGCCGGTTCTGACGTGTGTGTGATGGATGGCGGTGGCTATCATAACGCATGTCCCTCCTTCATCCCGCTCAGATGGATGGCTCCAGGAACCGTGTTCCTGGCGCTCATAAAGCACAGGTTCCGAGCCTCCCATCGATTTTTGTCTTGATGTGATGGAGCGCCTGATCGATGGGGGTTTATTTTGGGTGGTGACAGGGCTGGAGCTGCGTGGCGTAGGCCCCTGGGCTGGGAGGAGGCCCTGGGCTGTCAGGAGGCCCTGGGCTGTCAGGAGGCCCTGGGCTGGGAGGAGGCCCACCCCTGAGGCCTCCTCCCACCCCTGAGGCCTCCTCCCAGCAGCCCTCTGGTCCACGGAGATCAGCCCCAGATCTGCCGGTCTGATCTGGAGAACCGAGTGGAGGGTTGGCCTGCCTCCCGAACACACGTTTAATACAGATTTACAGATAAAGTGTTTTATGGAGATAATGGATGGCTCTGTTTGAAAGAGGGGGGATTTAAACCAGTCAGCACTCGGCGGACAATGTGAACGTTGTTCATAAGGGGACTAATGGATTGTTAGGACGTGCCAATTACAGCCGCTGACTGTGTGTGTGTGTGTGCTGAATGCACATAATGCATCGGGATGTGAATGTATGCACTGACCAGACTCTCTCTCTCCCTCTTTTTCGCCTCTCTCCCTCTCTCTCTCTTTCTCTCTCTCTGTCTCCCTCTCTTTCGCCCTCTCTCTCTCCCTCTCTTTTGCCCCCTCTCTGTCTCTCTCTCTTTCTCTCTCTGCAGACTCGGTGTCGACGGGCTCGGTGTTTGGCCGCAGCACCACCCTGAACATGCAGACGTCCCAGCTGAGCACGCCGCAGGACACGTCCTGCACCCACATCCTGGTGTTCCCCACCTCCGCCTTCGTGCAGGTGGCCAGCTCCAACTACACTACTGACACCAACATCGACATCGCCTTCAACGCCACCACGGGTGAGTCACCTCCTGCCACCCCCCCACCCCCCCCTTCATCCTTCCCATCTGGACAGGGTAGGAGTCACATCACACCCGCAGCAGGGGAGAAGAGCCATGTCCTCACGGGAAAATCCCAAAATGAGAACAAAACTGTACAGACGTTTGGAAATGGGTGTTTGGGTTTTTTTACTTAACACTTGTCACTCACGTTATCATTTTTTTGGGGGGGGGGTCTCCAGAATCGGGGGAGGTCATGGGCATCTTCGACCTTCTGGACCAGGAGAATGACCTTGTAGACCCAGACATCATCAATATCCTGCCAGCCTCGCCCACCACCTCGCCAGTCCACTCCCCAGGCTCCCAGTACCACCACGGAGGAGACGGCAGCAAGGTACACACACACACACACGGAAACCTTTCAAATCAGGAGACGCAGCAAACAGACTGAACTCAAGTCTAAAGACCCTGACACCTTCTCTTCAGTCAGAAATAACCAAGGATTATATCTGCTGTCTGCTTCCCCCATCTAACACCCCCCCCCCCCCTCCTGTGTTGCAGGGCCAGAGTGCAGACAGGATGGAGACCCACGAGGAGACCCCTAACATCCTGCAGCAGCCCCTGGCCCTGGGCTACTTTGTGTCCACAGCCAAAGCCGGCCCACTGCCTGACTGGTTCTGGTCAGCCTGCCCTCAAGCCCAGAACCAGTGTCCCCTTTTCCTTAAGGTACCGTGGTGTTTACCTTCTCCAGCTGACTTAACTCTGGAGGCATATTTTGTGCACGGTCAACTGTGCCTTTAACATTGTATCGGTCAAATATGGTTGGATCTGTCTTGTTTAGTCATGCGGTTATGTTTATATGATCGAAATTGCCCTGAATCTCTTTTTAAATATGGACGTATGGATGTCATTCTGTCTGTCTTGTCGGTTTGCCTGCCTGCCTGTCTATCCGTGATTGCCTGTCTGCCTGCTTGTCTGTCTATCTGTCTTTGTCTGCCTTCCTGTCTGCCTTCCTGTCTGCCTGCCTGCCTGTCTGTGTGTCTGTCCTTCCTACCTGGGCTCACATGTGAAGACTGTTCTCCACACTCCTCCATTATTGATTCACTCTCCAGCAAAGGAAAGCGTTGAATAATTAACATCCAGTGGTGGTTTAGAGGTGTGTATGCATGCGTGTGTGTGTGTCTGCTCACGTGTGTGCTGGCAGGGCCGACCCTGACTAAAACCGGCGGTAGATACGCCGTCACAGAGATAAATGACGCTCCCCCCCCCCCCCCCCCCCCTCTTCCGATGTATTCCCCTTAGCCAGGGTTTATTGGCTGATCACTGCTCTGGTCCCGCTGTGAGAATGTCTGGAGCTTGACAATGATCCTCCTCTTCCTCCTCTGCCCAGGCCTCTTTGCACCTCCACGTGTCTTCAGTGCAATCAGACGAACTGCTGCACAGCAAACACTCCCACCCCCTCGACTCCAATCAGACCTCAGACGTACTCAGGTAAACACACCCACGCCTCCTCAGATTGGAGGGGGGCCCCCCGGTCGGTTGCCCCCCTCGCCCGCCACCTATTCAGCTGTTTTTGAAAAGCGTGTTAACGGCCCACTTCATCTCAAGGTCCGGGGGGGGGTCCCAGAGCCCGCGTCTCTCTCTCTCTCTGTGTGCGTGTGAGTAAACGCGCGTCCCTTTCCGCTGTCTCCCGTCTGCAGATTTGTGCTGGAGCAGTACAACGCCCTCTCCTGGCTGACGTGCGACCCGGCCACCCAGGACCGACGCTCCTGCCTGCCCATCCACTTTGTGGTGCTCAACCAGATGTACAACTTCATCATGAACATGTTGTAACAGCCAGTCTGAGCGGAGGGAGGAGGAGGGGAGAGCGGAGGACACCGGAGAAGGGGACGCTCCTGAGGGACTCCAGCTCGACGGTCAGAAGACGACCACGGGGACGGGACCCCGGCGTGGGATGGCAGTGGATCCCAGGGCCTGCTGTAATCGGACCAGCTCAGCCAACTCCTGCCACTGTGACACACACACACACACACATACATGCAGAGGGAGAGGATTGAATCCTGTATTGGAAATAATAGAAGCCAATGAGAGAGAGAGCGATAGACAAGTCCCCAGCCGCCATTGTGTATGCAATGTTGACAGTCATTGGCCAGTACGTGTGGGGAAACAAGTCTGAAGTATTGGAAGAGAAGGGACATCTGTGCCCCCGCCGCCACCCCCCTCCCCCCTCCCCTCTCCCCTTCCAAGAATGGATCCTTTTAAGACCTGAAATTCCCTTTTAATCATTTGGATGACATTGTATCCAAATGAAATGCCTGCATCTATCTATTTATTGTAAGTTTTTAAATGTATAATTTGTCTTATTTCTTAACCTCTTTTATATATGAAAAAATCAAGAAGGTTTATATCGCCTTCCTGCTTTAAAGCAATTGGTCTAAGATATATGTAATCGTCTTAATAAAAAAACCAACAAAAAATCCCAGAAACATGAATAAAGTCGCAGTAGGTTGCTTTTAGAGTATTATTTTTTGTAATGGGGACAGAATATTTGTATTGTTACAATGTACAGAAGAAGTAGAGGGAGAATTATGCCCATGCCTTTGAGCCTGGAAGATTTACAGCTAAGCTGTAGCTGCAGAGGACTTGTACAGCAATGAAGTTCACTGTGTTCAAATAAAGAGGTACATTGTCGTATATAGTATTTTATACCACACATTTAGACACAAAAACCAAACGGCAATATATATAAATATATATGAATGCCGTGCCAGCGATGGGTGGTGCGGCTTCTGTTTTAGGAATAAAGTGCGTCAACTCAATTGATTCTTCTGTGCTTGTGTTTATTACTGGGGGAGGGGATTGTGATGTGCAATTAGACAAGGACACCAATAATAAAGCGAGAGGACTATTGGCATGTCTTGGATGTAGCACACCTCAGGTTTGATTCTCTAGTTCCAGAATGATAAGACCATTAGACAGAGAACAGATTTTATATATAAGTGGAAGAAATGCTGTGTCCTTTGTAGCACATCCTTTATATACCTCTCCTTGATCTCAAACTCCTAATTGACTCATAGGTTTGGCTCCTGTGGCACCCTTTTTGGAGTGGTTACGGATGCATTAAGACCAACCCCATTTTACTTTTGTGTGAAAGTAAATGTGTGGTGTAAATTAACTAAACTTGTTATGGATGGATGCCCACTGGATCTGGGGTGTTTGTGCACAGAGGAAGATCAGTGACCTGAATCTTCCCCTGTTCAGAATGAAACTTCTTAAACAATCAGAAATCCGATGTCTTTTTTCTTGCATACTGCCGACTGGTCTTGGCTTATTTCTACATGCAATTGAAATATTTGAGCATCAAAATGTATGTGGTCCTCTTTTGGGTGTAGATACATACAGAAATATAATAAAAATCTGAAAATTAATATTCAGTTGGATGTCTAGTGCAATTTTATTAAATAGTTTTGAAAATGGTGATTCGTGGTCCACAATATTCAAATAAATGGAATTTAAATATACAGTAGATTACAGTGCAAATGGCTTAATACAACGGCCACAAGGTCCTCCATCCTTGCAGGAAGTTTGTAGTAGAGTAGTTAAAACAATGTATTTGCCTGCCATATCCCACATACTTTAGAGAGCCATTTATGGGGTTTAGTGCATTTAGAATTGAATTATGCCTGAATTGTGTTCAAATGTTTTTGTTTTTTTTTGGTGCCAGTTATTCATAACTGCTTATACATAACAAAGATGTGTTTAGCTAAATCCACGGGGTGGCTTTAGTTCCTTAAAGATTGCTTTTACAAATGTTAAAACGTGTGTACTCAAAAGTCCTAATAATGCCGATAGGAAGTCCGTGTGAAATAAGTCCTGGTTTTTGACCTAGTAATCTCACCATGATTTGTTGTCACTTGCAAGTCATCGATGAGGATGAGCCTTTTGTTTAGCTGTCAGAACCTGCCAAACGCATTAGCGGGCTAAATGCATCAGTACACGCGGAGAACTTGCAGTCAGTTGTACTCTCCAGTCTGATGATGGCTAGCGTTGATGGCTGAAAGAGCTACACACACATTCCCTGCTTTTTGTATTTGATACTTTTGTGTAATCACCTACTCATATTACTTTGTTGTGATTACATTGTAGTTATTCATCTGGGCATACATTGCATTCGTTTGCAGATACAGATATTTATTTAGAATGGGGCTCAGAGCCCGCGAGCTAGCAGATTAGCTCTCAGAGGAAAGTGAGCCTCAACGGATGCACACAAGGTTTTCTTTGTACAGCTAAGCCAGTCCGAGGTCTGAGGGCCTAATAGGCAACATTTCCAGTTGAACATTTATAAAGGGTTATCTTTATTAAGGTAAGCTGAATAGTTCCTCTTACAATAGTAATGGCTTTTATTGTTGATTTATCTTGCACTCCGGGCAGTTTGCAAGTAATGCTAACTTGAGTAGCTCTAGCTCTAAGTTGTCCCGTAAGTAGATAGCGTACTGCTGTAGCTAGCTAGCTAGCTAAGTTACTCTGCTAAGAAGTAGATGTTGTAGGTAGCTAGCGAAATACCTGCCACAACCCGATCTTGGTACGTTGTTGGGTGGACTGAAAGTATTTTTTTTGATTCGCATGGATCCTAGGTCCTTGAATACGTGTTGTTTTCTGATTAATGTGTAACCTAGCTAGCTAACGTTGTCTCGCTAGCTTCCTGTGTTTGCTAGGCTAGCTAGATTGTATTAGCCGGTACTATTATTTAACTACTACAGCCACCGGCTTTATGATAGCACTAATGCAGGATAAATAATTTCAGCTGTCATGAAGTATGGATTTAAAATAGTTTGGTCATACACGCGTTGTCTGACATATTAGTATTTTAGAGGAAGTCTGGTGTGAACAAATTAAGTGTGAAACTACCACACGAAGTTGAAATGTCATCTCTTTCAGCCCCAGATATGTCAGACAGTGCAGGGCTGCAGTTTGTCAGCTCCTATGCCTTTGAGGCCATGCAGAAGGTGGACGTTGTGCGTCTGGCAGCCCTCAGTGACCCAGAGCTGAGGCTGCTGCTGCCCTGCCTGGTGAGGATGGCTCTGTGTGCCCCAGCAGACCAGAGCCAAGCCTGGGCGCAGGACAAGAAGCTCATCCTACGCCTGCTCTCAGGGGTGGAGGCAGTCAACTCCATTGTGGCACTCCTGTCCGTCGATTTCCACGCTCTGGAGCAGGACGCCCGCAAGGAGCAACAGCTGAGGTAAAACGTGACCGATTAGTCAAACAAGCCAACCAACACACTGTTTGATATGAACGTTTGATGTGCAATGTTGTATGAAAACAGGCACGTCTTCAGACATCATTTTTGTGATCAGCGTGCTGGATAGGTGTTGACACGTTTGTTCCCCCCTGACAGACACAAGGCAGGGGGCTCTAATGGAGAGAGCATCCTAGTGTCCCAGCTCCAGCATGGCCTCACCCTGGAGTTTGAACACAGCGACCCTCTCAGGAGACTAAGGCTCGCCCTCAGCGAACTGCTGGCCATAATGAACAAGGTAACACGGCATGCTGTTAGTGTATTGCGAGGAAACGCCAGGTCGCTAGCCAGGCCGTGTGGCCTATCGAACCAGTTGTTTGTTTTCATTAATTTCATATTCCTTCTGTTTAGGTGACTGACTCCAATGGAGAGTTTTTCATGAAGTCCTCTGAGCTGTTTGAGAGTCCTGTGTACCTGGAAGAAGTGGCCGATGTGCTCTGTATCCTACAAGCAGGTACATAAAAAATGTGTTTTCATGTAGGGCCAACATTAAATCATGGTGTGAAATGTTCCATCAAAAGTACCAGTTTGGGGATTTTGTCTGTTCTGAGAGATTGAACTTAAATAAACCTGCGGTCCTCCACAGAGCTGCCCTCCCTGCTGCCGATCATAGACGTGGCAGAGGCTCTGCTGCACGTGCGCAACGGTGACTGGTTCCTGTGTCTGCTGGTCGCCAACGTCCCCGACAGCTTCAACGAAGGTACAGTCCAGCACGTCGTTTGCATTCAAGGCCAATACTTAGGAAAGCAACTAACTGTTTTTGGGGTGAAGTGGAGAGGGGTGGGGGGGGGGGGGGGGACTCCAGCGCATTTTAATCAGCAGCTTATTAATACTTCTGTTGAACCCCGTATACTCTGTCAGCAGATGCTCAATAAAGCAAGTACACTTAACTTAATGGAAGTACCTGTCTGCGGGAGCCTGAAAGATTATGGACTCGCCATGTCATGTCGTTTCCCGTCCAATTAAATGTCCCTTCTAATTCTAGCCATGTATCTGCCCCCGGGGCAGATAAATGTATCCTTTCTTTTTTTGTGTGTGTGGAAAGACAATGAATATGACTGTCTTGCTCAGGATGAGGGAGTGTGTTTGGAGGTTGGAGAGTCGCATTATGAGGAAATGGGATGTTGGCTGCCTCTAGTGCCTTCTCGTCACTGTGGGGTCAGGGCTGGGTCAATGGCTTGTTTGCGCGAGGCTCGAGGAGGAAACAGTGAGCTGCATAACATAGCAGTGATTGAACATTAGCGAATACTCCTGGCTTGTTTTAGCAATGGCCCCTTTTATCGGAGCCGTGGGGGGAATTAATCAATTTTAGGGGGAATCTGTGGAAGCAGGCCGGTCCTGAAGTATCAGCCGCGATCACGTTTTACCGTGAAGCGGTAACTAGCTCCCATGCTTATTTTACGACGTGCAGTATGCCGTTCTCTACAAGCAGCGGAGATGGATGCTAAATATCGTTTCAGTGCCATGTCGTAGTTTCAGCCAACCATAAACATTTGGCCTTTTAAACTGTCAGTTTGCAGTGACGAACCGGCAGAGGGAGATGTGTTTTGTGAAATGCAGATTTTTGAGAGACGATAAATCATTTTTTACAGGCACATAAAGGAATCATTGTTTTACGGTTCAGTTCATTTATAAAGCGTTTGGTTGTCTATGGCTGTTTGACATGATGGTGAAATTGGCCAGACAGAGATGAAGCAAGAACATTAAGTTCTGACACTAGGCAGAAATACAGTATGCCTTTTATTGAAAAATTCTGAATTGGGTTATAGGATTTTGCAACTTAACATTTTGTAAAATGTTATGTCTCAGGCCTTAGTTTGTTTTTAATGCAGTCTTGCACAAGATCACATTAGTAATGTCACGTTGATTTTTTTTTGGTGTGTGTGTGTGTTTCCAGTGTGCAGGGGCTTGATCAAGAACGGGGAGCGTCAGGATGAGGAGAGCATGGGGGGCCGTCGCAGGACGGAGGCCTTGCGGCAGCTGTGTCAGATGAACCCCTCCCAGGCCCTCAACATCAGAGCCATGGTGGTGAGTCACTCTGGGAGACACACCGTTTCCCTGGCCATCTGATTGGCTCAGCCCCCTGACCCCTGCATCTGATTGGCTCAGCCCCCTGACCCCTGCATCTGATTGGCTCAGCCCCCTGACCCCTGTGCTCCTGACTGCTCCCAGGTGGAGGAGTGTCACCTGCCGGGCCTGGGGGTGGCCCTGACCCTGGACTACAAGCCGGACACGGCGGATGACGCCGTCAGCCCCCTGGTCTCCTACGTGAGCGGCCTGCTGCTGGGCACCAACGGGAAGGTCCGCACCTGGTTCAGCATGTTCATCCGCAACGGACAGCAGGTGAGCCGAGCCCCCACCTCCCTCCGGGGGGGGGGGGGGACCTGTCATCACGGAGGCCCCCGAGAAGAGGGGACGACAACCTCCTCCTTCACTCAGCCTCCTCACACACACACACACACACTCACAAACACAGTACAATCTCTCACTTCCTGCATAAATATGTCAACAGTAACTCACCCATAGCCTTCACATTTTTCCCTACCTTCACCCCACCCTCTCTCTCTCTCTCTCTCTCTCTCTCTCTCTCTCTCTCTCTCTCTCTCTCTCTCTCTCTCTCTCTCTCTCTCTCTCTCTCTCTCTCTCTCTCTCTCTCTCTCTCTATGGGCCTCTACCTCCCTCTCCCCCCCCCCCCTCTCTCTATGTGCCTCTACCTCCCTCTCCTCCCCTCTCTATGGGCCTCTACCTCCCTCTCCCCCCCCTCTCTCTATGTGCCTCTACCTCCCTCTCCTCCCCTCTCTATGGGCCTCTACCTCCCTCTCCCCCCCCCCTCTCTCTATGGGCCTCTACCTCCCTCTCCCCCCCCCTCTCTCTATGGGCCTCTACCTCCCTCTCCTCCCCTCTCTATGGGCCTCTACCTCCCTCTCCCCCCCCTCTCTCTATGTGCCTCTACCTCCCTCTCCCCCCCTCTGTCTCTATGTGCCTCTACCTCCCTCTCCCCCCCCCTCTCTCTCTCTCCCTCAGCGTAAGAGGGAGAGCAGCTCTGTGCTGTGGCAGATGCGCCGGCAGCTGCTGCTGGAGCTGGTGGCATCCTGCCGCGCTCCCGCAGCACCCACGTCCCCAACGACAGCGAGAGCGACGCCGAGAGCAGCTCGGGTACTCGGGCCTCCGCGAGGAGCACGTGGTCAAGGCCAGCGCCCTGCTGCGGCTCTACTGCGCCCTCATGGCATCGCGGGCCTCCGGTAGGGTCGGCCCTCTGTGTGCGTGCTTGTGTGCGTGCGTACGGCGATTTTGTGGGTTTGTCGGCGTGAGATGTCGGTGTGTTTGTTGAGACTTTTGTGTGTGTTGCTGATTATGCGTTGGGTGTGGGCATGGTCATTGTGGTGTGTGTGTGTCAGCGTGTAACACCTGACACACCTCCCCCCCCCCCCCCCCCCCCCCCAGGCCCACCGATGAGGAGGCGGAGCAGCTTCTCCAGCTGATGACCAGCCGCCCCCCGGCCACTCCTGCCGGGGTGCGCTTTGTCTCCCCTGTCCTTCTGCAAGCTGCTGGCCTTCCCCACCCTGGTCAGGTAGGGACAACACACACACACCCTCCATCTCTCTCTGTCTTCCCAGCCTCTGGGTCCCACTGCTGTGGAGATCTGAGACGAGCTGGGATTTATGGCATTGTTTAGCTAGGGTTGTATGGGGTTGAACTGTTGCAGTAGTGGTACATTCTCTCTCTCTGTGTGTGTGTGTTTGTGTGTGTGTGTGTGTGTGTGTGTGTGTGTGTGTGTGTGTGTGTGTGTGTGTGTGTGTGTGTGTTGTGTGTGTGTGTGTGTGGTGTGTGTGTGTGTGTGTGTGTGTGTGTAGCACCCCAGAGCAGGAGCAGCTGATGGTGATGTGGCTCAGCTGGATGATCAAGGAGGAGGAATACTTTGAAAGGTAAAAACATCGTCTTCTTTGTTACCGTGTTTCACATTTGTATGATTATTAGCAGTAATGGCATAAAACTGACCTAGTTTTGAGAACAATTCGGCCTACGTAATGAAACATTTACAAGGGGAAATGTCTTGTGCAAGATGAATCTGTTTGCATCTCGTGTTGTTTGGTGGTGTGTGTGTCACATGATGGCAGTATTTAGACTGTTCTTGGCCAAACAGTGGTGTGTGTTCATGTCCCAGTTTCCGCCACCTATCTCTGCTTCACTGTCCTAAAGCCAGCAGACTGTCTACCTCTAAACAAACAGAGCAGGGATGTGTGTGTGTGCACACAGGGTGAGAGTGTTAGCTGTGTGTGTGTGTACACCAGATGGGCTCTGACAGGCTTTTTGGAATTTAATAAGACCGTCATCCACTATGAGTTATCATTGCAGCCGCCCAGCTTTCCCTGTCCTCAGTCTGTGGGTGTGTGTGTGTGTGTGCGCGCTGGGCTATAAATCTGTAACTGTGGGCCCATCAGCGGGGAGGTAAATGAGTGTTGGCGGGGGCTGTGAGGGGGGGCGGGGGGGTGTCTGTGGCAGTGTGTGTGTGGGTAACGGCATAATCAGTTTATTAAAGTGCCATCCTCTAAGATGCATGGTAAACGGCTGTTTTAAATCTCTCCCCTCTTGTCTTTTGTCCCCTCCCTCCCCCCCCCCCCCCCACACCCCTCGACGTCACACAGTGCTGCGGGCGTAGCTGCTTCGTTCGGAGAGATGCTGTTACTGGTTGCCATGTATTTCCATAGCAACCAGCTCAGCGCCATCATCGAGCTGGTGTGCTCCACTTTGGGGATGAAGGTAAGGTGAAGGGGTGGGGGCGGGGGGTCGATACGCCTGCCTATCCCTCTCTCTCTCTCTCTCTCTCTCTCTCTCTCTCTCTCTCTGTAGATACTGTACTGCAGCTATGCAGAGCCACATACACACACACTCAAGCAACAAGTTCTGGTGTATTTTGATCCCAGTGTATTTGTCATCTTTTGAGATGCAAAGTGATTCGATTCCGGACCTATTTGTTTTCACCCCAGGGCTGTCTATCATAGGCTGTGCCGTGTAGAAAGAGTGTTATCCAGTAGGAACGGAGGGGGCTGATTAAATGCCAGGTGTGTGAGCCTCGGGGGTGGGGGGGGGGGGGGGGGTTCCTCTCAGCAGAGCTCGAAATGAACGGCGTCCCGTCGTCCCGGCAACGATGAAAAAGATGTCTGGGACAGACACAGACTTTGAGATGACTGTGGGACATAGTTTCATAGTTTATTCCATAAACTATGAACAATGTATTCACCGGCTAGCTCTTGACAGTGACACTCGTCAGGAATTTCACGAAAATATGGATGTATAGCTAATACAAATAAAAAAACATTGTCACAACATTGGACTTTAATATGTAGATACACACCTATATTAAAACATTACGGCCTTAAAATCCAATAGTGATATGGTCCGTGTATGACCTGATCATTCATTTATTATAGTTATTATAATGATCACTGTAAAATACATCACCAGCGTCACTGTTTTGCGTCCAAAATCATCAGACTGTAATATACAGGGGGGGAACCATTTTCCTCAGGCCTCCAGGGAAATCAGTTCCCCCTGTGTTCTCAGTGTGAAAGACTGGTGTATAAATGAAAACTCATTATACATCATGATCACAGTAACATACATAATGATCACAGTAACATGCATCACTGTATTGCTTTATAAATGGCCAGACTGTAATATACAGGGGGGGGAACCATTTTCCTCAGGCCTCCAGGGATATCAGTTCCCCCTGTGTTCTCAGTGTGAAAGACTGGTGTATAAATGAAAACTCATTATACATAATTATCCCAGTAACATACATCACCAGCTGTATTGCTTTATAAATGGCCAGACTGTAATATTCAGGGGGGGAACAGAGAAAGGAGAGGAGAGAGGGGATCAAAGAAGCCTAAAGCAGCGCAGAGTACAATAGAGTACAGTCGAGTTTAGTAGAGTCCTCATCAAGTACTCATCAATGATGCAAACCTATTATTGAAAAACAGAAAAGCAAATATTTTTTCAACCTTGAAAAACTTTTTGTAGAAAATATTTTTCACACCTTACGAAGCTTTTTTACTACAGCCACACCAAGAATTGTGTTCGCCCCACCATGAAACAAGCAAGAAAATGGTCTGTTCTTGGTGTATGTATTCACATTCAAATTCAGACATTGATTTGAGCCCCACGACTGTATGGATTACTTAAATAGTGTTGCAATGAACCTAGACCCATGTCAGAATGTGCAAAAACATCAAAACAACACAAACATTTACATTTTGGGACAGGTCAAGTTCAGTTTGGGACGGTTCATTTTGTACTTCGGGACGGTACTGGGACAATGAGGAAAACAACTTTTTGAGCGCTGCCTCAGCGCGGCTGAAGTAAGAGGGTTCCCCACCGTCTCAATGTCACAACCCCCCTCTCTTTTTCTGGCTCCTCCTCCAGATCGCCATCAAGCCCAGCTCCCTGAGCAAGATGAAGACCATCTTTACCCAGGAGATCTTCACCGAGCAGGTACCTCTCGACCTCACCTCACCCCCTCCCAAGTCCCTCAAGTCTCGCCCCGGGGCGTTTTACCTGAACGGCCTATCAGAGCAGAGCGTTGAGTCTGTCTCCTCCTCCTCCCCCCAGGTGGTGACTGCCCATGCCGTGAGGGTGGCCGTCACCAACAACCTGAGCGCCAACATCACAGGGTTCCTGCCCATCCACTGTATCTACCAGCTGCTCCGCAGCCGGGCCTTCACCAAGCACAAGGTCTCCATCAAGGTAAGGACTGGCCCGGTGCTCCACCTGCTGGGCACACAGGGGGGAACCAGACCTCCCCTGGCCCGGTGCTCCACCTGCTGGGCACACAGGGGGGAACCAGACCTCCCCTGGCCCGGTGCTCCACCTGCTGGGCACACAGGGGGGAACCAGACCTCCCCTGGCCCGGTGACCTCCCCTGGCCCGGTGCTCCACCTGCTGGGCACACAGGGGGGAACCAGACCTCCCCTGGCCCGGTGCTCCACCTGCTGGGCACACAGGGGGGAACCAGACCTCCCCTGGCCCGGTGCTCCACCTGCTGGGCACACAGGGGGGAACCAGACCTCCCCTGGCCCGGTGCTCCACCTGCTGGGCACACAGGGGGGAACCAGACCTCCCCTGGCCTGGGAGCACAGACAACACACCTGGCCTGTACAAGTGGAAATTCAGATGTTTATCTCTGTAGAGTCCTAATGAAGAGAGCGCTCTGAGTCAGGTTAACTGTGTGTGTGTGTGTGTGTGTGTGTGTGTGTGTGCTCGTAGGACTGGATCTACCGGCAGCTGTGTGAGACGTCCACGCCCCTCCACACCCAGCTGCTGCCCCTCATAGACGTGTACATCAACTCCATCCTCACCCCCGCCTCCAAGGCCAACCCCGAGGCCACCAACCAGCCCATCACCGAGCAGGAGATCCTCGCTGTCTTCCTGGGCTCTGCACCCGTGAGTGATCCTGGGGTGGGGGGGGGGGGGGGGTGTTTAGGCTTACAGGCAATATCCCTATCCTTCTGCATCGATCGATCACGTTGACGCGCGTTCCCAGGGGACCCCGGAGGGGAAATTCATCAGTAAAGACAAGTGTCGCCGGGAGCACACCGGCACAGCCAGTAACTCAATAAGGGGGATTCTGACTCTGCGGCCAGACGTGCTGTAATATGTCCGCGTCGTTCAATGCCGCTGCACTATTCCCATCCTGCTCCCTCTCTCTCCCACTCTGAAGTATGGATCTGGCAGGCTGGGAGCTTCACAGCTAAGGTTGCAGGGAGCTGCGTGTTTACCAGCGACCAGTAGAGAAGCCCACCGGAGGAGGTGGGGGGGGGGGGGCATCAAATGATGTAGACTTTGTAGTCGGTTTCAATTAATCTCCTCATTCCTCCTGTTTGGAGGCCGTTCAGAGTAAATTGCCTTTAATGTCATTACGGTTCCCCCAGCCTATTACCGTGTCTGCAGCCAGTGACATACTGCATTTAATGATGTCATACGTCAGTAGCCATGTAGTGATGCACACACCCCCCTATCCACTGCATCCTCTTATTCCGCCTTGCTGGTCCTGCAAGGAGAGAGGGGACGATTTGTGGCTCGGATGGGGCCGCTGCTGCCCCGTGGAGAGATGCGTTTGCAGCTGACCTGTCCCTGACCCTTCCTTGACAACCCCTTCCTCCTCTCTCTCTCTCTCTCTCTCTCTCTCTGTCTCTCTCTCTGTCTCTCTCTCTCTGTCTGCCTCTACCCGTCTGGTGCTCTCTCTCTGTCCTCTCTCTCTCTCCTCTATTAATCTTTCTCCTTGTCTCTCCATCCCTCCTTTCTCTCTCTCTCTTTGTGTCTCTCTCTGTGACTCGCTGTCTGTAACCCCCCCCCCCCTCTCTCTCTCTCTCTCTGTCTGCAGGGCGAGGGAGGGCGAGGTCGCCAGCGCTACAGCATCACCACCCAGCTGTTGATCCTCTACTACATCCTGTCCTACGAGGAAGCCCTCCTGGTCAGCACCAAGGCCCTGGGTACGAGCCCCGACTTCCCCCCCTCCGCCCCCGGCTCCCCGTCGCTCCCCTCCTCAGTGGCACGCCCCCGACTATCCAGGCGTCTTTTTGTTGTTGTTGTGTCTCTTCCGGAAGGTGTGCCGCATGTCAGACTGAGGGAGTGTGTCCGGCAGACACCTAGTCAGGCTTTGGCCTCCTGTTGTTGAGCGAGAGGATTTTCTTTCCCTCTCTCCATCTCTCTAGAGTGATTCACCCCTCCTGTTTGAACGTTGGCTCTGGCACCGCCAGCCCTTTTCATTCATTCCGATGCAGCTCGGCTCAGTGACGGGGACGGTGCCAGAATGCTAGCTTAGCCACAGGAGCGTAGGACAACTGTAGGTTAGGCCAGGTTGCAGCGAGCCCAGTCAGTGTTTTTCCCCTCTTAATGGTGAGCTCTCCTCCAGCCCTCGCCATTAGTCCTCATTTACATCAAGGTTTATGCCTCTCCTCTCCCCTGCTCTCTCTTTAATAGCTGTGTTTATCTAAGTGCTCCCTGCTCCGTCCAAAGGAAGAATGATGATGCCCATCGGCAGTGTTAATGAACCTACGTTTGTGAAAAATCACTGTGGCTCCTGGAACTGCAAGCGCTGGGCTACCACTGACACAGTCCATCCCAATGAAGCCTCTCTTCTCTTGTTGTCGTCCTCTCTCTCCCTCTCCTCTCTGTCCTCTCCCGCCCCGCCTCTCTTCTCCCCCTCTCCATCTTTCTCCTCTACTCGCTTCTGCTTCTCCCTTGGCTTCTCCCTTTCCTCGCTCCACCTCCGCCCTCTCCCCTGTCTCCTCTCCCCTGTCTACTCTCCCCCGTCTACTATCCCCTGTCTCCTCTCCCCTGTCTCCTCTCCCCTGTCTCCTCTCCCCTGTCTCCTCTCCCCTGTCTCCTCTCCCCTGTCTCCTCTCCCCTGTCTCCTCTCCCCTGTCTCCTCTCCCCCGTCTCCTCTCCCCCGTCTCCTCTCTCCCGTCTCCTCTCCCCTGTCTCTACTCCCCAGCTCTGATGCAGAGGAAGCCCCGGTCCTACTCAGCCACTCTGATGGACCAGATCCCCATCAAGTACCTCATCACCCAGGCCCAGGGGCTCCAGCAGGAGCTGGGAGGTACGAGGCCTGGCCCCCCCACTGCACACATGTACCCTGTCCACCAGGTCGTGTTATCGAGGAAACCCCACCCACCTACGACTTCAGCTTTGTATTACTAACACAAAGTCAAACCGAATCAAACTGATACCTCACGATCAACTACAAACATCCTCCCTATTCTACCACCCCCAGTCCCACCCTCTGACGATCTTCTCCCCCCACCGCGTCCCCTCCTCCAGGCCTCCACTCGGCCCTGCTGCGCCTGCTGGCCACCAACTACCCCCACCTGTGCATGGTGGAGGACTGGGTGTGCGAGGAGGAGGTGACGGGCACCCTGCCCCTGCTGCGCAGGATGCTGCTCCCCAGCAACACCTGCAGATACTCCCAGAGCCAGCTGCACGAGGGTGAGCATGGGGGGTGGGGGGGGGGGGGGGATTTGTGGGGGTTGGGTAATCAATAAAGGGGAAGGGGGTAAGAGAATGGGAGGGCGAGGGGGCAATCAGATGGGAAAGGCGGTGGTGGAGTATTTAAATTGGGGTTAATTAGCCCGATCCTCAGATTAGTCTAGCTTGGCTGAGGGGTTTAGGTGGACGCAGGGGTGGCGAACGAAGAGGGTATGGCGCGGGGAGAGTCAGTCATGGCAAGTTGGTAAACAGCAGATCCCGAGCTTTAGAGGAAAGCCTGGACCCTCCTTCCCTCCTCTTTGTTCCAGATCAGTGTGCAGTAATCCCTCAGGCCCCAGTGTCTGGAGGATTAGACTGCTATTAGACTTTAATAACAGATCGAGCCTTCTGATAGAGCAGGCCTAGACACACACACACGCACACACAGACACACACAGTCCTTATGGTTTCTTCTCTCTCCTTTGTGAGTTATCCCCCCGTGCTCCAAGGCAAGGCTAATCTAATCTGCAAAACTACATCTTATTATGGAAATCCAAACATGATTTAATCCAACGGTCTGCCACTGTGGAGAACTGCTTTCCTTTGTAAAAACCAAAGGGAGGATGTTAACCTAAAGGGCTTGTTTTCCCTTCGTGTTGCTTGTGTAAGTGCTCGGAGCTGTGCGTGCCACTGGATGAAAGCCTGTTTAAGACAGGGGGAGGGGGAGGGGGAGGGGGGGGGGCGGGCACCTCCAGGATAGGGACATGGAGAGAGGCTGCAGGTCTCAGAGGCTGGGTGAGTCTAGCTGGACTGGGTGAGTCTAGTTCTGTTTCTCTCTCTGTGTGTGATTTGACCAGCCTCCGGTTAGATGTGAAGCCTGACCTTTGGAAGTGAATGACTCAGCTGCAGAACAAAGAGGATTGGGAAGTCTCTCTCTCTCCCTACTTTCTCTCTCGCTCTCCTCTCCTTTACAACCAGAGATATGTGCTCTTTCTGTCTCTCTTTCGACACTGATCTAAAACAACCGAACAGTTGAAACGGGCTCTGCAGTTTGACCTCATTTCCACAGCATTCTACCTATGGAGTGTGTTTCCATATCAGTGTGGTTTTACACACAAGTCACTCTAGACCTCAACTCTCTCTTTAAAAGCGTTCCATTCCCCCTCCAGCCTTCCAGAAGCTTCCGTCTAGCGGGCCCAGGCTGATGCGGATCCTGGAGCACCTGACTCTGCTGTCGGCGGGGGACCTGATGCCCTACGCCGAGGCCCTGACGGGCAGCATGACCCTGCTGCTGCAGCCAGGGGTCCCCAGGCGCATCCTCCAGACCCTCAACAAGCTGTGGATGGTCCTCAACACCGTCATGCCCCGCAGGTAGGACCGGAGGCAAGGGCCGGGACAGCCCAAAGCAACAAGTTCTGGTGTATTTTGATCCCAGTGTATTTGTCATCTTTTGAGATGCAAAGTGATTCGATTCCGGACCTATTTGTTTTCACCCCAGGGCTGTCTATCATAGGCTGTGCCGTGTAGAAAGAGTGTTATCCAGTAGGAACGGAGGGGGCTGATTAAATGCCAGGTGTGTGGGGGGGGGGGGGGGGGGGGTTAGGGTTAGGGTTAGGGTGTACCTCAGTCCTGCTGGGTGTTAGTACAGCCTCTAGGGTTAAGGTTTCCCTGTTTGTGGAACGGTTGGTTTTGCCCGATAGGGCCCGTGTCATTTCCTTGGTTTTCCCCCCCGTGTTGAGTGTGAGTGGACTGAGGAGCTGGACTTGGGTCAGGTCATGCAGCTCCTAGCCTCCTAACTGGACATGATAACACCTGCAGGTCCCCTACGATCACCAAAGAGGAGAGGAGCCGATCGATCTTTCTCTCATACACGCATTCTCTCACAGTCACAAGTAGAAGCTCAGTGCGGGGTAGAACAATGGGGGGGGACTCTCCAGGGGTAAAGTGTCACAGATTGTTGCCCTACGCCCCCCTCTCCTCCCCCTCTCCTCCTCCTCCTGCTGGTGCTGAATGGTGCTGTGGCCCCTGGGAGGAAGCTGGGATGCATCAAGGAGCAGGGCCTTAGCAGGGACCTCTCTTTACACACATTGATTGAAGCCCGCCCCACACAGACAGCCAGCCAGCTGTCTGCAGAGGGGAAGAATCCAGTTCTCAGAGAAAACGCCATCTGTCCAATCCCAGCCACCTTCAGGGCAGCGGCGCTAAAGAAAAACTGGGAACATCTCCAAAAGCGGTTCATACTGACCCCAACACCCCGAGGTGACCACGCTCTCTGGCTAGTGTGGCTCGGCCGAGGGGGGGGGGGGGGCGTGGCTTGTCCTCTGTGAGTGTAACGCCGGCGTCCCTGTGTGCGGCGCCAGGTTGTGGGTGATGACGGTCAACGCCCTGCAGCCCTCGGCCAAGATGGCGAGGCAGCAGACGTACAGCCAGAACGACCTGATGGTGGACCCCCTCATCGTGCTGCGCTGCCACCGCAGGGTGTACAGGTGAGGAGCGCGGCATGCTGGGAGCGCCTGCACAGCCCCGGTAGGAAGCAGAGGGTGAGACCCGGTGGATACCTCTGCTGGGCGGTTAGGGTTAGATACTGTGCACTACTAGAATGTACACATTCTCTAGAGCTGCAGACTCCATACTTGGAGACGGGAGTCATTGCTGAAATGAAATTGGACATTGCTGTCGACCTCTGTTTTGGGGGATTTACGTGTGTGTGTGTGTGTCCAGGTGTCCTCCCCTGATGGACATCGTCCTCCACATGTTGAACGGCTACCTGCTGGCCTCCAAGGCCTACCTGAACTCCCACCTGAAGGAGACGGCCGAACTGGACAGGCAGAGTCAGACCATCTCTAACCTGGGCCTCACGGGCCAGCCCGACACCCCCGAGGTCACGCGCGAGGAGCTCAAGAACGCCCTGCTGGCTGCTCAGGTACACACACACACGCACGCGCGCGCATTACACACACACGCACACGCACCAGACACCTACACTACATCTCACATACATACACACCTCGCACACAAGCATACTTCACACGCATACACATGTACACCTCACATACAAACACACACACTCCACACACACTTCCCTAATGACCTTCACTCTGTGTGTGTGTGTTCCCCCCCAGGACAGTGCAGCGGTGCAGATCCTGCTGGAGGTGTGTCTGCCCTCCTCGGAGGGCCAGCAGCTGGGCTCGGAGGGCGAGAGCCTGCTGAGCAGCGTGAGGGGCCCCGCGGGGCCCGGGGGGGCCGAGGGCGAGCCGGAGGGGGGGCTGCTCAGCGACCTGAGGGAGGTGCAGTGTCTCATCTGCTGCTTGCTCCACCAGATGTTCATCGCCGATCCCAACATCGCCAAGCTAGTGCACTTCCAGGTAACCCCCCCCCTCGCAGACGAGGAGACGCGTGTATTTCTCAACGCCATTCCTGACTGCCTCACGTTCACTTTTGCGATTTTGTCTTGATCGATGGCTTCTCATATTTCATAACCGCTCCACTGAAAAAAGAAGGTCCCGGAAAATCTCTATGGAGCCTCTAAATACATAGCGATCGAAACAGATTTGAATCGTAAGTGACTGTATTGGAGAAAAAGCCATGGGTCCTATAACCTTGCACAAGTTGCTGAGGTCGCTCTATATACGGCATATAAAACATCATTTTAGCATGGTGAAACGAGCATGTGGTCGAGTCCAAGCGCGGTCAGCTAAGACGCGGCAGGCGTCGAGCCGCAGGAGTGCTGCGAGTCACAACAACAGCAGCGGCGCTCGGTGAGCCTGCATGACTGCAGTGCTCCCGCGACGAGCCGCCCGCCATATGTTAGACCTCATCACCGCAATCCTGCCCCTCTGTCGCAGTAATCCGCCGCGGATTCATGCTGCTCGCGCAAGCTGCCGTGTGTGTGTGTGTGTATATGTGTGTGTGCGTGCATGTGTTCTGGATCAAATGGCTTATCAAATTATACTACTGCTAGTAAACACTCCACTCATCCACTGATTATTGAGCTCTCTCTTAATCCCCTTGTATCATCTTTTTTTCTTCTGCCCCGTCCCCTCGCTGTTCCCTCTTCACCTCCTGGTCTCTTCCTCCCCGTGCCCCCCCCTGTGCCCGTCTCCTCCCAGGGCTACCCTCAGGCCCTGCTGCCCCTCACCGTGGCAGGCATCCCCTCCATCCACATCTGCCTGGACTTCATCCCCGAGCTGCTGGCCCAGCCTCAGCTGGAGAAGCAGGTGAGTCCCCCCCCCTCCTCCTCTTCCTCCTCTCCTTCTCCTCCCCTCTTCTCTCCTGGCCTCTCCTCTTCTCTCCTGGCCTCTTCTCTTTCTTCCTCCTCTCTCATCCCCTCTCCTCTTTTCTCCTCCTCTCTCATCTCCTCCCCTCCTCTTTTCTCCTCTCTCAACTCCTCCCCTCTTCTCCTCTCTCATCTCCTCTTCTCTCCTCCTCCCCTCTCCTCTCCTCTGGCCGTGGAGCCCACAGCGATGCCGCCTCTGTGCCAGTGTCTGTCCTATGTCGACTGGAGGACAGGCGCGGTGACCAGGCGGGGTGTGACTCAGTGTGGGGGTGTGTGTTTCCCTCCTCAGATCTTTGCCATACAGCTGCTGTCTCACCTGTGCACCCAGTACGCCCTGCCCAAGTCCCTGAGCGTGGCCCGCCTGGCCGTCAGCGTCATGGCAACCCTGCTCACAGGTCAGTCCCCCGCCCGGCTAGCCCCCTAGCTTAGCTTCATTCTCCGTCTGTGGTCTCTCACTTTGTTCCCTGCTCTTCGCTGGGGCATTTATTTAGCTCAGTCTCATGATTCCCCTCATTTGTGTCGCTCTATCCTTTTCTCAAGGATCCGATTTATATGAAAGATTTCCTCTTTCTCCGTTGTTTCTTGATATCACACCGCCATCTGCTGGTGGACCTGTGTCCGTGCAGAACCCGTTTGCGCGCTCTCTCTCCCAGCCCCCTCTGCTGTTGGGTCTCACCCCTGTGTCTCCCCCCCCCCCCCCCCCCCCCCCTCAGTCCTGACCCGGGCCAAGCGCTTCTCCTTCTTCATGCCCACGCTGCCGTGCCTGGTGGCCTTCTGCCAGGCCTTCCCTCCCCTTTACGACGACGTGTCCGCCCTGCTGGTGCAGGTGGGCCAGGTGTGTGCCTCCGACGTGGCCACCAAGGCCAGGGACATCGACCCCCTCATCGCCCGTGAGTTTGCCGCTCCCGCCCCCCCGACCGTCCGTCCGGCACCACCGGCACCAAGGCTCTTCAAGAGAACGTCTCAAACGTGTGACCCCGCCCCCCCTCTGTCTCCACCCCCTCTCTGCTGCAGGCCTCCAGTACCTGAAGCAGAAGCCCCAGGAGGTGTTGGGCGCGGGGGCCTCCAAGCCGAGCCTGTCCCAGAGGACGGCAGAGCAGCTGGGGGGAGCCGACTCAGACGTCCAGCTCTGCTACCGCATAGAGGCCACCTTCATGGACATCATCAGCACCAGCCTGCATGGCCTGTAGACACACACACACACACACGTGCGCAGACACTGAGGTTTCTAGACAGACGTGCTCACAGGAGCTGGAGGGGAGCTGGCTCTGCTCTGACACAGGCCACACCCACAGGGAGGTTGTCAAACACGAGTCCTGCTGTTTGTTTTGAAGTGGCCACAAGTCATCTCAGCCGACTGGACCCACGGTGTTTGGAAACGGTTGGTAATCAGGTGGACGGGTCATTCTGGGTCCCAAACCAACTTCACTGGCAGCCTATTGAGTTTGGACTTGGTTAGGTACTACTAGACTCGTGTTATATACACACACACACACACACACAGGTGTCTGCTGTGGGATTCAGTAAGACATGGTAACTAGTATGTTGGAAATAAATACAAATATGAGTGTGATTTAGAAAATGTTTGTAGTGTGAATGCCGACTTTGTCGTTTCTCTTTCTGGTATAAATTGTGAGCGCTACCTTTTGTATGTAATGACATGTCAAGTTCCTCATTAGTAATTTTTTCTCCAACACTGTATGAATTGTTGGGTCCTGTCTCATGCTATTGGTCTGTTTGTTTGACCACTGTACACATTTTACTCAGCGGAAAAATGTACGAGGGGACTTTGAAATTTGTAGTTTTGTATTGTACACGTTTGTAAAAAGAAAGAATGGAAAAAAAACACCTGTGGTCTCCGTTACTGCTTCATTGTTTGTTTGTGTCAAAGTGGCTTACTTGAACGTAGCACAAGTCAAAGCTAGTGACTTCAGTTGGCTGTAAGCAATGTGAGGGGCTCAAACACCTGAATTCAATAATTGCCTCAGGGCATGATGCACTGACGTGATGTGTCAACCTGTTTAACCTCAGTCAGCCTTGCAGCCTCAACTCCAAGGTAAGCCACCCATTCATAATGGCCAAGTCTCAAGTCAGATTGCAGTTTTCCTGAGCTCAAGGCTCCACAATGTGAATCCATTATTCATGTTACGTTGGCTATAACCAACGGTGTTGGCCCCTTTTTTGAGGGCACTTCTGTAGTGGGTTGCTACTGAAGTGTTGCGTTTAATGTTTTGAAAGTCCAATACTTGCGTGATTGGAAGGGATTGCTTGTGAAATAGAAGCGCTTATCAGACGTAGGAAGTAGTCAAACACAAAGTGATGCTTATGTGAAATCTGCAGGGTCATTTGAGGAATAAGTTGAACTGACAGACGTATGCCCATGTGCTCTGTGTGCAAGTACTTAGTACAGCAGTGGTCTTCAACCCTGGTCCCTCAGGGACCAGTCCTGCATGTTCTAGAATCTAGATGTTTCCCAGCTCCAACACACCTGACTCAAATGAATGGGTCGTTATCCAACTCAGCAGAACCCTGATAACGACCATTCATTTGTATCAGGTGTGTTGGAGCAGAGAAACGAACCCTCCTTAGTTTCAGATGCATGTGTTAACCCTTGTGTTATCTTCGGGTCGTTCTGACCCATCAGTCATTGTGACCCACCGTCGTATTGCGACAACTTTACCGCATACAAAAACAAAGTGAAGCATTTTCTTTTAACCGTTGGGCTGTCTCAGACCCCCCACATTGCGAAGGTTAAAAGAAAATTATTTTTATTTGTTTTTGTATTGGGTAAAATTGGGTAAACACAACGATGGTTCGTTATGAACCTTTGGGTCATGTGACCCGAAGGCAGCACGAGGGTTAAGTACTTAAACAGCTTCGCCTCTCCCGTAACAGTCAGGCCCGTCTTTCTCAGGCTGGTTGTTAAAGGTATTGTTTTGTTCACCAGAGGGCACTCTTGCCACACCATAGATGGGTAGTCTCATTCCCAGACTTTATAATTCATCAGCTGCAGTCCTACATGATTCTAATTTATGGCTGTTACTTCAGTCCAATGCAATCAAGTGTTTTTCCACCTCGTGAGAACAACTATGAAAAGATGTCTGTTGTGGATTAGCTTTACAGACAATGTGATGGCACTGTATTATATAAATGGGAATGCTATACATGTAGTTTGACCCCTGACTTCCAATAGATTTATCCATTTCCCCCCTCAAAGGCCTGTTGGGTTTTGTCATCCCTTACAGACTTCTCGACTAAATCGTGAGCAGTTTAACTTGTGCAAAGGGGCTGTGTGAGAGGGTTAATATCTCACATTCAGCCAACACGCAAACTGCCGGGGTGTATATCTGTCATCCATGGTGGGTTATTGAGCTCCATTTGAATTTGGATCCGTGAGAGCTGATGTTGTTGTGGGTGCAGATGGGAGGCACACTGCCTTGTTCAGAGTGTATCATGCTGTAGCTCTCTGATGCTCTGAGAGATGCCTGAGGCAAGCAGAGGTGAAATCACAGAGCCTGTTCTGTTTTCTTTCTGGGGTGCTGCTGTGTTTATAACACCTTGCACTGCTTACAAATCACACACACACACACACATCTCTGCTCTCCACCCCCTCTAGGGCACACACACACACACAAGCATACACTCAAACATTCTTTTTCCTCTGCAATGCAGAGAGAGAACATATTTACTCTTGAAGGTGATGTAGTTAAGTCGGTGAGTGATTATTAGATCGTTCGGTGGGAAGTATTGATTGGTACAGACTGTCTGGAATGAACTGGGAGACGGGTGATGTCAGTGAGGCTGTGTGACCTCTGCTGGTGCTGCTACCTCTTCTGCCTCCTCACCTTGCTGCCTCACTACCACCCTGGGGATGACAAGAACCTACACGCCTATTTTCACAAACAGGTTTCGTTGACTGATTGATGTTTAAATGTTTCACTGTCTTGAAGGCTGTCACAGAACCACAAACATTACCTCAACCTACTGATGGTAGTCACAGGACATGAATCAAGCCCCCCCCTGCTCTCACCCACCACTTATAGGATGATCGGTGAATGTTGACAAAGGCCCCTGTAAGAGGATCATGGTTTGAGATCATGCTCTGTGGTTCCTGTTTGTCATATTAAAACAAGCTGCCGTGCCAATCGTGCTGTCATTGCACGGGCAATCTGGCACAAGTCAGCACTGTTATTTACGGTGCCTCACAATCCAATTAGCTTTAGTTTGACTGCCATAAAGCATTCATTTAGATGTAACTTGGTGTGTGGAGAGGAAAATAAAAACAGGCTGACTGGTTGCATGACATCATGTCTTGGCAGGGTCGTGAAATTGAAGCTTGTAGTTTAGGTTCTCTGGGAAACCGGGCCATGTGTTCCACTATTTAAAAAACGTGACTTTTTAAAGTAGTAGCATTTAAAGTTACTGGGTTGTAACTTTTATACGGCTCCTCAAGTGTTCCTCAGAGAAGCCTTCTAATGGCTTAGTACTCTTAGTTTTAAAACACAACATTAAGCCTCTGCGATTCACAGTCTACCGGTGGCCAGTCACTCACTAGCAATAAATGTGGTTAAATAACAATTCAACGTGTAACAAAGTTCATTGTGGTTTCGTAGGCATTCCTTTTCTGGAGCGCTCTCAAGGGTCGTTCAGGGAAGCTGTACCGCACAATGGCTATCGTCTCTCATAATATGTGAATGTGCCTACAAGAACAATATATTTTACAGATGTGTTACTAATCTACAATTAAAGGAATTCAAATGTAGTTTATTGAGCGACAAAAGACCTCCCACATTGCTGTTATTACATTGCCAAGAACGTATATGGCATGAGGCTATGTTGAGGCAGCCACATTTTGACTGTCACTTTTGGATCATTGCATGGCTGCTGGCCAACTAGACCAATTACTGTGGCGTTATGACATGTGCTGGTCACTGATGATGGAAGACAGAGATGGGACAGCATGGACCAGCCAAACCCTCTTTGTTTGAGAAAGAGGTCAGATAACCCAGTTAGGAGGAGGAGAGGGGAATCATTGCCTCCCACTGTCAGGGTCTGAGATTCTCATTGGGACAGGAGGCAATTAGTGTCCACGAGGACCCAGGCATACCCGGGCATCTGGGGCTCTCAGTCAACATGGGGGACGGCTTTCACCACAATGTGACATTTTGCCTCGTCAGGGCCACAAGTGGCAGGTGGATCAGTTGGTGGGGAAAGATGCCGGTTTGGTTATGTGTGTAGCTGTGTGTGTCTGGGCACACCAGTGCTCCTCGTTATCCCCACAGTCTGCGTGGGTCTCACCAGCAGCTCTGGTTCTAGGGGAGTTCAGGCAGTCGGAAAGCACCAGAAGCCGTCTCAGGGGCAGGTATGGTTGAACTGCGTTGAACTCTGTCGAGATGATCTCAAGGCTGGTTAGAAACAAAACTGTTGTTGTACTGACAATGAGAGGAGAGACTTGAGCGCGTCGATTTTTTTTCTCTCCTCGTCTTTCGCGGCTGAAGATGCTGAGGGAATTGATTACACAGTGCAGGAGTACTTTGTAGAGGAGGAATGTATTTCCCAGGATGCGTCGCATGGAACAAAGGGACACCATTAAAGCTTTCATAACACCCTCTCAAACTTTTAATTGAAACTCCCTTCGGTTGAGCAGAAAGCATCTGAACCGAACGGAATCGGGGAATTAATTGGCAGTGTGTCAACGGCGTATTTACATTTTGTTCTTTTAAAGACGTGATTAATTACAACAGATGAAGAAATCTGCGGAGGGAGAGATGAAACGTGTTGCAACCCCCCCTCCCTCAGCCCCCCCCCCCCCTGACACTCCTCTGCTCTGAGGGGGTGTATACAGGCGTGCCAATTAGCAACAGACTAAAAGAGATCTTCTGTTTCTATTTCAGCAGGTAAACGGCCTGAAATTTAAATTGCCTTCAAAAAAAATACAAAAATAAATGCAAACGTGCCATGACAAACAGATGCTATCTGTAGATCACAAATGATACTGCCCTCAGCTACAGGGTGAGCGGATTTTGAAAGCATCCTGTTCAAAGACTTTGAAACCTCCTAAGGAACTCACGAAACACTTGTATCAAGAAATAAGAGTTCTTTAATCTCAACCACCCCCAAAAATCGACAGGTAGCAAATAAAAAGTCTAACTCCTTCAAAAAAACTCGAGGCACACCTTGAAGCAGACCTCAGAGCATTGTATCTTCTACTGCTCACCTTTTACTTCTGATAATGCTGTCCTTTGAGGTCTGCTTGAGGAATCGCTGCTGGAGCCAGGGGCCATTTTGGTATTCAAAGGGAACAACAGCTCCCCAGATGGTTGATGAGAACAAAACTGTGAACGGTGACAGTAACGAGAGCACTTCCCCAGCATGGAAGTCAGGTTGTGACATTTATCGCAACCAAAGAATGATCGTAGAGCTATGAAACATACCCTTAAGGAAGAAAAAGACCTTGCCTCGTTCCCCCAGCGACCACGTGTGTGGAGGCACGTTCTTGCCGATTCTGCAGAGAAACTTTTGAGCAACAAATGCTTTTGTACTGGAAATGCATTAGTCATAAGAGAAGGAAAAAGAAACGAGGTACCCATTGAAGTTGTAGAAAAGAACAACTCGAACACCCCATATTTTCACCTCAGTCGCTATGGAAAAGTTTGCGAAGAAAGAAAGTTTGATGGTGAAACATAAAAAGGAGGAATGTGAGATACCTCTGGAGCTTCTCTCGGTACATGTGCTTTTGTCAAGACCAAAGCAGCTCTTTTAAACCCCTGTATAAACGATTCTTCTCAGAGGCAACTCCAGGCAGCCGCCGCCACTTCACTCACCCCGGCTCTGCGACAAGGGCTCGTGTGTTTGTCGAGCAGTCTTTGTTTGTGCCTCTGTACAGTCTTTTAACGCCCTTCTCTAGTGCAAGCACTCCTCCCGCTTGAGCGTGGAAGTCTGACTGACAGTACCTTGATGCAAGGCTGAATAAACAGTGGCTGAATGGGAGATTGATGGGTCAATTTGGGTCCCAGCATCGGTGGCATTCAAATTGATTATGTTGGCCATGGACGACGTCCAGAAATGCAGTCCTTGAAATGAAGCAGGTCTTTTGGAAAACGTCCATCGGTCCCCCAGCACAACAGATGGCTCCGAACGCCAGAGTCCTATCCATATTAATAGCATGATTACAATGCATTACATCAAGATCTTGTCATTAACGTAGTGATTTAAAAAGCAATTACGGCGCTTGATTCTCATCAGCCACTGTAATACAGAGTGTGTTTGTATTGCCGTGGGGGGCTTAAGACGGCAGATTGATTTCCTCAGTGGGGGATGTTGTTTTTTTCTGCGTCTCTCCGCTGACTGACACCTAATGATCTGAAATAGCATCGTCATGGTGATGCTAGGCAGGAGAGGGGGGCATGGCCCCGTGGGTGGGTCTGGTGATGGTGAGAAGAGCATCCACGGTTTCCAGATGGAGCTGGCGACCCGTGTCGAGGTGAGAGGGTCGGGAGGGCTGGAGGGCCGGACACCCTCAGGGTAACAGTGCTGTCCTAGTTCCACTCGCCTGGGTCCATCTGGAGGGTGGGCTCCCAGTCCAGACCCTTGGAGCTGCAGCTAGATGCGATGGAGCTCGAGATACACTCCCAGAACTGTGAACGACCAGTTTTCTTTTTTAAGAAAGGTTTCATCGAGATACAATTATTATTCATATCATCGAAGCAGTCGGAGATCAGTTGGACTTAGTCCAAAATGACGAAACCTCTTTTCAAATCGGTGATAGAACAGGGTGACCAACCGAGAAACAACATCAGGCCTCAGTCATCCTCCAGCCTGAGGTAATGCCATAATGGGGGATAAAGGCAGGATAACGTGTAAGTAAATGTTTTGTGTTGTTGTTGGGAGTCGTTGTTGGTTTAGACCTGGCTAAGAGAGAAGCCAACTTCCTTCATGAAGAGAATCAGGTTCTGGGTGTGTCAGTTTGATCCCATCTCCGCTGCTGTTACCATCTCAGGTGTGAAATCCTCTCCCCCTGCCGCCGGAGGGCTAGACGGGCGTGCTCAGCTGTGAAATTGTATCTTTTCGACACCCCCATCCTCCACCCCCCCTCCCAGATCCACCCTCCACCCTTCCCACCCCAACACCTTTGACGGGGTGGCGGTGGCAAGCCGTCATTCTCCCTTGGTAAAATATACGGTACGCCCCTGTGTGAGAAGCTATTGCATTCCACAGCTGAATAACCTAGTGTCTCTCTCTCTCTCTCTTCCTTTCCTCTCTGACTTCACTCCCTCGCCTTCCTCATCTCTCTTAAGACTAATTTTCTTAGCTTGCCCTTCACACTGGCCAGCTCTCTATGCTGTAGCTTGTTATCTACAAAAGAACATCCTTAGACTAGTAGGCCTGATAGATTAGCATGCTCGTTTTTACCACCAGGTGGGGGGCTTCTCATTTAGACGGGGCCCATGGAAAATGTAGTCTTAAGGATTTAATTGCATCCATTTTGAATTGTACAACACCCATACTAAAAACATAGAAGTCGGCCTTCTTCGTGCGGCGTCACCAGAGCATGTAGCAGTATGAGGTGCGGTGAGGTGTGTGTGTGTGAAGCAGTCGGAGACACACACGGTTCCTCTCTCACTCATCCTGCAGCTCTGGAGTCGCCTCATCCGTCCTGCCCTACTCCTGCTTTCATAGTAATGTCCTACTTTTTTTCCACAATCCACCACGAGGCAGCACATTTCACTGACACACACACACACACACACGTTCCAGAAGGGAAGGACAGCAGCATGTCTCCTACAGGACTGAACTGTGACATCCCAGCAGGCTCAGACACATATTACTGTACCAGTCATTACAGTACACACATTGTCAACAATGAGCTCATTAAAAGCAGCATTTTACGTGAGGAGCTAGGTTTTTGATGTTGTTTGAATTTCCTGTCTTTTCCCAAACTTTGACTGCCGATGCACCAAAAGGATTTTTATTTGTGAGTTTAACCAATTCAACTCAGTGATACTCACCCCCCTGTGTGTGTGTGTGTGTGTGTGTGTGTGTGTGTGGGGTGGGTGAATGGACAGAGAGAGGTGTATTACACAGCTTCATTTGTTCGCACCCTAAATGTGTTGCAGGGCCACACCACTGAGCCGTTTGTTGTTGCCATTATGTAACACCAAAACAAATTACTAGCATCCATCTGCCGGGCAACAACAGTTTCCTTAATGTTCGATGTCCTATTTAAGAGGGTGCTTGGAGAGCCCTTTTACCAGCATATTAGATCCGGTTATGGAGGCTGAGACACGAGAGAGAGGACGCCCATGGAATGATTCAACAGGAGCAGAGAGAGAGAGAGAAGAGAGTGACTGTACTGTCCCTGATTTACCTATAACCCCCCCCACCCCCCCACCTATAACCACCCCCACCCCCCACCACCACTGACACCAATGATTATAGCCCAGGGAGTGATGATACTATTCAGAGCTCTCCTCCAGCAGTGGCTCAATCACAGCAGCGACTCTCGTCAATGATAGACTGTGTGGGAAATGAGGGGAGAGATGAGGCAGGGTCTGAGAGAGAAAGCGAGGGGGCGAGCGGGGAGAGAGAGGGCGGGGGGGTGGAAGGGAGACATTCAAATCGGCGTGGTTACCTTTTCATACGCTCCGAAACATTTACCTCCGTGTCGTCGTATTAAAACGTCGGGCGCCGTGTCGGCCTTTGATGAAGCGGGGCACGCTGGAAACACGAAAAAGGCATAATTGCCTCTTAGGTTGTTTGAATTGCTAACTAGGGCAGCCTGACATTTTCAAATGGTCCTGATTCCAAAGGAGATCAGCACACCCAGACACAGCCGAGGCTACTGTATTATGAGCTGCATTTAAATGAGACGGGCCACGCCCGCTGGGGTGAAATATGGAGGGAAAAAAACAACAGTCTTCCGGAATGTCTGTTTGAACAGTGGCGTGTGACTTGGAGGCGCGCGCGCCCCGACGCGTGCACGCTCGCACACGCCCGCAGAAGCGGCCTTGATTTAATTAGCGCTGCCGAGCTAATTAAGCAAGCACAGCCATGATTTCATCATGGCTGTGCTTGGAACCACTGATCTGAGAGGTATATTAGTCTTGTAGCCTAGCCTCGGGGGCTGCTAGTGGACCATACCAGCTGGATGAGGACTTAATGCAGCTGGGTTAACACAGGAGCCTGAGGGCTAGACATGTATATAGATCTACCTTTCCACATTCAGGCAAATTCAATATTTGGTCCGCTAGGATTCTGTACTTTTAATGAAAATACTATAGACCTGCGTTGGACTACAAGGTCCGTTTTGCGTTGTTTGTATTGAAAGCAGCTGTCAGAACAACAGCAGGAATCCACATGAAACATGGCCTTTTCAACAAGTGTCTCATGGATCAATCTGAGCAGGGCTTGTTCACCTGTGTGTCGGTCTCATTAGGCTGAGAATGACACGTTTGCCTTTCCGCGTACCAGCGGAGGTGTGTGAGGAGTGTGTGTGTGTGTGTGTCAGAGAGTTCAGGGGAGAAGACTAATTGATTTCCTGGGGTTGGCTGTAATGAAACTCTACTAATCTCCTTCCTTACCACACTCTGCTTTTGTCCTCATGAATCAGACTGCCGTGTAATTGCTATTTTGACACAGGGCTCGCTTTGCTACTTTTTCATCCTTCACACTGCTCTGAAAGTAATTTTCATATTTTTTATACCCCAGGCTCACCACTGAAGAAAGCAATAACAAACAGAAGGAATGACTAATTAGAATAGAACAAATATGACATTAGTCAACAACAATCTATTTGCATGCTGCCTTTTTCTTCTAAAGATGTTTTGATAAAAGGTCACAGATGCTTGAACCGGGCTGATGTTATTATTCAGCTCGGCGGCACCAGTGATTCTAAGAACAAGTGGGACGAAGGGATGATTCATGAGTAAGTAGGGATGAGTAAGTACCACACACTCACATGGCCTGCACCAGTCCTGCGTGTCCTCTGAGGTGTGGTGAATGAGATGAGAGTTGTAACCTCCACACATCCACATCCGCCTCCCGGCCAAGCCAGCCATCCCCACCGAGGCCCATCAAAGTGGGGCAGATGAAAGGCTGACCCTGGGAGCCGAGCTTCGCTTATCCAAACAGTGGCATATGCTGCTGGGCCTCCTCGCTGTAGAGGAAATTGATGCCAAGCAGATGGAGGACAGGCGGCTTGGGTAGGGGCTGAGGCTGGGGGGGTAGAGGGGAGCTGGTGAGGGTTGGGCAGTGTGTGTGTGGGGGGAGGTGGGGCAGTGTGAAGCCTTCAGTCTTCTTCCTTTGGTGGGCCTAGAGACAAGCCCTCTCTCTTCCCCCTCTCATTCACTCTCTGTCTCTCTCACATGCACACACCTGCTGAAAGGGGGCTGGGGATGGGCAAGAGGCTTGCTCTTGGTTGCCAGATGTTCTGCTTTGCATACACGCCGGGCTGTAACAAGCTCTACTCATGCTGTTGTCCGTCTCTGCCAACGGTGTGGTAGCGCGCTCCACTCTGACACGTCCTGGGTGTTAAGCTTTGGCCAAGCGCGGCTCATCAACTCCATCATATTTTTTATATGCACTAAAGCTTTTACAGTCCATGGTAAACATGTTTTTCTTTCTAATTACTTTTCTGTCTGCGGATCCTGTTTTGGCTTTGATTCGGAAAAAAAGAGCTGTTTTAAAAAAAAGAAGTTCACAGTTGAAATGATGCACTCCGCCACATGAGCAGTCTGTATTCCGTTCCTCGCCAAAACTCCGTCAGGGCAGATTATCTTTCCTACAAATTATTTTTGTGACCCAAAGATTTCCTCTCAGTCCTAACCTTGTTTAAACCTCTCTATTCTTCGTTGCAAGCTCCACTGAGCTGGCAAAGGAGATGGAGGGAATTTATATTTGTGTGGTGCGCCTTTTCAAAGCCGCCTGTTTCCTTTGGCACAGCCACAGTGTGCTTTTACTCTGTTTATTAACTGCCTCCTGGGTCCTCTAACTTTTTCTTGGAGCACTGTTCCCCCAGTTTAACAAGATGACTTTTTTTCACCTCAACATGATTTGGTTTCCAGACTTCAGTGTGGCTCTCAGAGGCCCTGCTCGGACAGCCACATTCTCAATGGAATTCCAGTGCTTGGCCGGTAGAGAGAGGAGGTATTCATCGCTATCCTGACCCTGTACAAAACGGAGAAGGCGAGAACCTCTACAGAATGTGCTTTTTTCTGACACACGTACTGTTCAAAGTGTGGCTGTTTCATGAAAGAAACTGCATTGGAACCCAGCCAAAAAGTTGTGGAATTACATGATTTCAATCAGGATGCTTGTGAGTTTGAGTATTCAGTGAGCATGTCGCCAGCATAAACTATAGTCTGATGTGTACTGTAACGCTAGAAGACTATAAAATTGGCCCGAACAAGATAATACACTTGAGAAAGTAATACGTTGTTCCCCCAACCAGCCTCAGCACATGTTCCTGTGCACACATGCACGCTACAAACACTCTGTAGCAAGGCCTTCTCAGCTTCTTCCCATTATAAGCAGATGCTAGGCCTGGCTTCCTCAAAAAGCAGCATCTAGTCCACCAGAGACACCCAGAAGAAGGACAGGGGGGGGGGGGGATTACACGACTGACACACAAAAGCAAACCTTCGAAAAACAAACCAGCTAGCATAACCACATCTGTGGCTGCTTACATTTACATAGCAATCCGTCTTTGATGCGAGGCCGACCCAACTTTGATTCGACCAGAAGGAGGAGGAAGCATCTCTATCAGCACAGCTCTGCTCTCTAAACACGCCCAATTACCATGACGGATGACTTCTGTCTCTGCTAACGTCCCACGAGGAAAATGGGTACACAACTTGAATGACGAACACAAACAAACACCCGTAGACAGCCGAGAGAGAGAGAGCAAGAGAGAAGGCGGAATTTTCGTCTGTGGCAGATTTTTTTTTTTCAAAGTTCATTTTTTTGATCCCCCCCCGAAGTTGATTGTTCTTCATCATGGGTGACACTATGTTCTATTTGTGGGGATTCGTCACAGGGGGGTTGGATGTATAATGGATGCGGGCTGAACGGGAGCAGTGCCTTGTGGGAAGACGGAGGGCCGCTGGAGAGGTCTCTCTGCTGTGGCTGATTGCCTCTTATTGAGCACAGCTGCCTTGGGGATGGGAGTGTGGAGGCGCTGTCGTGTGCCTCGAGCCTCTAGAGAACCCCCTCCCCTGCCCCCCTCTTCGCTTCACCCTACCCACCCCCATCCCCACCTCACCCTCTGGTGTTACCCACACCAGCCAGGTCCAGCAGACTATGGTGCCGTGCCAGCGGCTTGTTTTGGAACACCCCAAACCCGACCAGGCTCCTGTACTAAGTCCTGATTGGTCAGCCAGGACTGTTAATTGTATTCAGTATAGCCTCGCTTCAGTGTTGGTTCCGATTGGCTGCATGATGGAGTGTGGGTCTAGCTCAGTGATGGAGCATGTGACTTCAGATTGAGAGGTTGCAGGTTCAATTCTACCCCCTGTAATGTACGTCACATTGGATAACCGTCAGCTAAATGAAAAGGTTATTTATTGTTATAAGGTCGCCGACAATGCAGGCCTTCATGCCATAAGCACCTTCTGGTTGATTTGTCCCGTGTTGCCTCTATGACTCCATGTTTGGTAGTGATACCTCATTTGATACATCCTGACATTTTCTTTATCACATTTGTACCCCGAGGACAGAATTAACTTGTCATTATCTTTCTGTGTGATTCTATATTTATAAATGAATTTTCCTGGGCTCAGAAGTGGCCCCGAGGCTCTCTAATTTGTTTCCCATTGCTGATCAGGAGGATAATTATTGTGAGTGGCAGCTCAATTCATCTTCTGCCGGATGTGTATTGTGTGCGTATGGACAAGATAATAAGATATTATTAGGTTTTGCTCACACTTTTGGCTTCAAGTATTCTTCATCACCTTCTAACTCACTGTCCTTTGGCTATCTGTCATCATCTCCTCCCTCTTGCCCTTTCTCATTTATTCTCTCTCTACACTGCTGTAATTCATCACAGGAGTTGTGATCTCACCCTGGCCTACACATGGTCTGAAAGTCGGTTCTGAAGACAAGATGTTGGGTGTCGAGCAGACTGCATTTCCTGTTCCCTCCACAATGACTGGATCATTTCTAGCGGCGTGTCCAGCAGTCTGGCCTACGTTAGAGTAACACCTGGAGCTTGTAGATGAGGATGACAAACTGCCCTCGGACTTCCCTTTTCTTTTAGGAAATGATATTCATTTTTTGGGGGGACCCATGACTGTGTTTCTTTAGTTGTTGGAAATGGAAGTGTTTTTAAGTTATGTTATACGTAAGAGTTTGTTACAGTATGGCGTAGTGTTCATTTTGGTTTATATCTCCTATATGGTCTCATTTTGCCGCGAGTGCTGACGTTATGAAGTAGAACTCTCTGAGGGATCTTGAACCAGCGTAATTGACTGTCCCAGGAATTACTGTGGATTTTTACAGCTGCACTTGACACATTTATCCATACCCTGATTTATCCACACCAGGAGAGGGTCACAAAAACGGAAACGTTGCAGTTACATATTGAGTACGTACTGTAAGCTGCAGTAATCGTAAAGCCTGCGATTTTCAACCTCAAGCTAATTGGGCTCAACATTCTCTCATTGATGTCACCACCACCCCCCTCCCCCCACCGCCACCCCCTCCTCCCAACCAGTGTAATTTCGAATGGTTGCGAGTCTATTGATATTGACTGATGATTTAGCTAATCTGAACCGCAGGGAGGATCGATCCAGGACGGAGACTTGTCTGGCTTGATGAGATGTCCTGCTCATATTGTCTGAGTGTCTGGTCATTTCGCGGTAAAAGAAAAGGAAATCGATGCATATATTCATCCTTCAGATCATGGAGATGTATTAAGTGTCGTCGGGCACATTCCCCTCAAGGTGGCTGACAGATGATCCCTCCCTCTCAGGTGCAATAAATGACTCATCTTTAAAAGCCTCTATAATAGTGTGTCTCGACTGGACCACCGCCATAAGGCTCCATCTCATTTCTTGTCCAATGGGCTCGTCAGTGGCATTGATTCATGTGCACCGTCGGACAGCCAGTTGAGGTTCTGTTCAAGGGGCAGGGCTCCATTCTCCCGCGAGCTTGTTGCTTTGTAGGTTCTGCATTCATTTACTGTCGTGCCCTCTCACCCGGGGCGTTTTCCCTGTTATTTTTAGTTTGATAACCGATCACAGCTGGGAGCAACACGGTCTCACTTAGGAAATGATCTCATGTCTTATTCAGTGCTTCGAATAAGGCCTACATTGACTCACTGAAAATATGTTCTTAGTCCTGCTCTATTATATGGCCAACAGACAAAGTTTGCATGTGTATTTCTAGATCATATTTTTACATCAATCATGAGATCCATTCCCTTCCAAGTCTGTTTCAAACTATGTTAGAAGTCTAGTGGGCTGGCCCAGTGCCCATAACAAGGTCTGATGACCAAACCGTGGTTTCTCATTAGAGGCATGTATTTGGATAAGGCTATGCCTTCTAGCATGGAGACCATTGGATGTTAGTACCCATCCTGACAGTGCCTCTGGAATTCTAAAATTCACATATCTGAACAATGCTTGCATCAAAATGTCATTACCATGACAACACAAGAAACCATTTCAGATTTACCAACAGTTTTCATTCTGGCCCTTTCACTCAACAAACCTTTATCTGAAGCCACCTCTTAACATTTACAACCCATTTCTCTACAATTTATTATAATGTTTTTATTGTATGGCATGTAAGCTTCCTGTCTAACTAATGAAGAGGTCTATCACTAACCACTGATCAATTAACAATAATTAAAGATGACAAATACAGATTACTTTATATATTTGATACTGTTTTGAATGTTCTGAATGTAATAGGCAATGTTTGATCTATACCCTGCTATGTTCGCTCATACCAGCAAGGAGCTCACAAGAGTAAGAGGAGGTTTAGAAAAAGAGGATCCATTTTCAGAGAGCTCAACCTCGTAGCTGGAGGGACTTGAAGGCGAACGGGATCAATCTGAGTGCAGGCTGGAACCAGTTAGGAGACGGACAGGAAGAGAGGCTCTGTTGACGCCAGGAAGAGAACGGTGGACAGAGACACACAGGAAAACAAGGTCCAATTGATTAGAGAAAGTCTGAGAAAAGTCGAGGAGGAAATGAACCAATGAAGGAGAAATGAACCTGAGAGAGAACCGGGAGGGTGAAGACGAAGGGCGGGATGGACAGACTGATGGAGGAGGCCTTGAAGGATGTCTAGTGAGGAAGCGTACGTTCAGGAGGAGACAGCCAAACTGGAGGATCGAGAAGAAAGCATCAATTGGCGACGAAGGAGTCCGCATGTCAAATATGAATAAGGCATAAGAGAAGGGTCTGTACAGGAAGGAGGGGATGGAAAAAGAAAGGATGAGTCACGACATGTCCAATGGGAATAGACTCAAGAATAGAAAGGGTGAAGGAGGGGCTTCATAATGTATAGGAAGGGGCAAAAAATTTAGGAAAAAATATATATTTTGAGAGCAATGTGAAGAAAAGCATGAAATCCAACAGAAATGGACAGAAATAGGGAAAGAGGAGCACTTCAGTAATGCAGGTGCACCTTGAAAGGCTAATTGATGTCCACGACCAGAAGATCCATAAGGACCTGGATCCAGATAAGATTAGTGCAGCCAAAGACGTCACACTTGTTAAGAAATAAGCCCCAGGGTTAAACATTTCCAGGTAACAACATTTGAGGCTGATATTCAGCCATCTGTGAACACTCACGTCCAACCACTCGCGCCTAACCTCCTTACCTCTTGCACTTTAAAGGAAAGATACATTTTCATCCTTACCCCTCCCTCAGGCTCATTCAGTAGGAATAAAACCGTACAAAGGCAAGATAGCTGTTCATTGGACAGTTTTATGGGGATTTGAGGTGAGTGGCCAAAAAAACGAGGACACAAGGACATTCGAAAAGTGATGATTTTAAATATAAGAAACATAAAGAGTCATGCCGTGTCTAGCTTTTTGAAGAAATCCTTGCTCGCACAAAACCATGGACATTCAAAACCCCCGGCCAGCCATTACAGATAACACGTACGTGAACCAGCACATACCGAATATAAAAATTCATCTTGAAGGTCAAATCATTTCACAAGTAATTGCACTTCAAGGTTCATAATTTTAACGAGATAGTTAATCATTTAATTCCTGGCCACATCAATAAACGTCTGTCCACATTTTTCTTTATTAACCATATAATTGTCAAACCTCATTACGGTGAATGGGCACTAATAGGCCTGGGTCTAACACATATAATGACGGGAAAGACCAAATGGAAATATGCATGGACCACTTAATTCCTCCTCTCACGCTCATCAGGCTGTGAACAGGTCTCAGGTGGAAGATTCCTCTCCCTGCTTCTGTCACCGCGGCATGCAACATATCCTGCTCATTCTAATCTAATATGAAAACATCCCACCTTTATTTTAGGCGCTGTTAACACATCCTCCCATCCCAACGGCTATTTGATGTCAGAGGACAGCTTGAAGGGTTTGAACGCCAGTTAATTGAATGACCCATGTTCTATGCCCAAGTGGATAGCTCACGTCATGAAGCTGCATGTGTGGTTAAAGGTTAAATATCTTGACAGGCCTGTCAGAAATGCCAGCGCTTCACACTATGCTGGGGAAAAAAACAGAGTCCTCATGTTGAGCTGTCCTGCACATTGCAGTGTGTCTACTGAAATGTTTACCTCTTGTGACAGCTGAAAAAAAATGCTTGTGACAGTTTGTGTGATCGGCTCCAATTCTGGAGGGTTTGTTTTGAATATTTCACTACTTAGATTACCTTCCACTGGCAAGAGTGAAGATTTGTCGGAAAACCTCCGACATGAGTGTAATGCAAAAACATAGCAGGTGGGTTTTAAATAATATACAAGCCAGGAGGTTTAACAGTAGACTTCAGCATGAATTTTTAAAATGATGTTGCTGCAGAGCTGACTAATGGAATAGGCCAGTGAAGGGCCAGATGTTACCACAGGGTGGTGCTGTTTACCAGTAAATATTCCCTGTGCACGCCTTATCCCAGCCTGCTTTGGGCTTTCAACATCATTGTAATTAAATTGCCTGCCATATGGTGTCCTCTCTGGACAGATAAATCAAAATCAGACAGTGAAGTGAGGTATGTATCACACCTGTCATAAAATCTTATATTCAACCATTTTGTGATCATCAATGATTCAATGCAACAAAAAAGAATTGCAGTTCTGACAGATGTGCAGCTTAGATGCCAGAAACACAATAACAAGGTTAAGAAATGTGACAGCCGTGACAATCCTGATCAAGTCCATGCTAATTGCCCAGGTAAGGAAAGTGTATTGTCTAACAGAGACTTCTCCCAACCTAGGATCAACATATAATGCTGTGCCCAGCTCCCAGCCAGGTATCCGAGCATGCCCCTGCTGTGGCTGGTCCAGTAGCGGTCGTTAGCTTGACGCTTGATATAAAACTTCCCTGCCAAGTCATCAGACTGGTCACAGTCATTTTGCTGCTGTAAGATTTCCCTTTAAAACCCAGGACAGCTCCAAGAGGATTTATTTACTCTTCACTGATGCTGCGTGTGTGTGTGTCTCTGAAGAGTCCCTAAATCCTCCCCGCGCAGCTCGACGACTCCCACGTCGAGGCGCGCCCGTGCCTCGCCCGTGCCTCGCCCGTGCCTCGCCCGTGCCTCGCCCGTGCCTCGCCCGTGCCTCGCCCGTGCCTCGCCCGTGCCTCGCCACGCCCGCTCGCTTGGCGCCTCTCAGCCCCCACGTTGCGAACAAGTCCCCCTCCTCTCGTAAGTCTGGGCGGAGCATTAGCATTTTGCAAATGAGCTCGTGTGCAAAGAAGGGTGTGTTGGGCTGCGCAGCCCGGCCCTGTAGATCTTTCCCATGGTTGAGTTCAAAGGGAGAGAGAGCGGCGACGGCCAGATGGACTCGGGAGAAGCCGGGGCCTGCCAGAGAACGCTCCCTGAGCCACCTGCCGACACCGCTGCCAAAGGCAACCCTCGCCCCCCCCCCCCCCCCCAACCCCCTCCGGCCAACCCCTCTCCTCACATCGTCCACCTGCCGAAACGACAGAACCCACCGCATCACCACGACGGGGACCGAGCTGACCCAGTTTGATGGTTTCTCTCTGCGCTTCAAAGATGGCATCTCCTCCGTCAGCCTGGAGTACTGTAAAACTGCCTTTGTGTGTGACCCGAGGGCGTAGAAAGAGAGCGTCGGAGAGAAATAAATTTTTTATGTCGTGTTTACAGATGTGATGTTCGTTCTGCTCAGAGACAGGAAGACGGTTAAATCAAACGGACAACTTCATTTCAAAGGAGACTGGATGGCTCTCGCCGCCAAGATGTGTTTTTACAAACTCCACTCTAATCGTGAGGGTCTTTGAAGCCAGACAAATCAATATATACTCTGATGACTCTGGCCATTCCACTGTGGAATGAACATTTGCTGCATATTGCTTGGATTTGGGCCACTGTTAAAAACGTGATCAATCAGCGTGTCTCCCTGTTCCTTTGCCAAGTGTAGCTTAAATATGCGTGTATGAATCAGAGGTTCTTCCCCAGCTAAAATCAGCCTTGTCAGTAAAAAGAGGAATGAAGTAACCCTGGGGCTGGCCCAGCGGTACTTT
The DNA here is from genome assembly GCF_963692335.1 of Osmerus eperlanus. Lineage (NCBI taxonomy): Eukaryota > Metazoa > Chordata > Actinopteri > Osmeriformes > Osmeridae > Osmerus > Osmerus eperlanus. The sequence goes on from NC_085036.1 coordinate 8,359,822, forward strand.
GTCATCACCTCTGCCAATGTCAACAGACATCCATGCTACTGAGTGAAAGACTGTTAGAGATGCAGCACATGCTTGGTTAGCAAACCCATCAGCTGCAGTATGTCATGGCCGTTCTAGCAGTACGTTCTTTACTCTCTTTGTTTCTCTCTCTCTCTCTCTCTCTCTCTCTCTCTCTCTCTCTCTCTCTCTCTCTCTCTCTCTCTCTCTCTCTCTCTCTCTCTCTCTCTCTCTCTCTCGCTTACACACACACACACAAACTATAAATCTCCCAGGCCTTGCCTATCGATGTTGCTCTGGTAGCTGTGCTGTGGCCTGTCTTGGCACTCATACATCATCCTAGTGTAAATCCCGCTACATAATGCCCATCATTCAGGCTGGATCAATTCCCTGGACAACTAATTGAGATTGAATGAAATACAGTGGCTCACAGTTGGAACAACAAATGCCTCCTAGCCTTCCCGTGGCTCTCACTAGGGTATGTTCTGATCGGTTCTTCCAAAAGGCATGTCCACAGGCATCCACCTTGTTAGAGAAGGGGGGAGGGGGGAGCAAAGAGGTGTGGAGAGCCTAGATTCAGCCATCTGATCATAACTCATTGTTAGTCGTCTGCCTATGAAAGCAGTTTTCCTGCCTTCCGGGGAAAATGCTATGTCCTCTCTCTAACTCTCTCCCTCTCTCTCTCTAACTCTCTCTCTCTCTCTCTCTCTCTACAGCTCTATCTTTCTCCCTGGTCTTGCTCTCTCTCTCTCACACCTTCTCTCTGTCTTTCCCTCTCTTACTCCCCCTCACTCTCTCTCTCCCTCCCTCTGTGGGAGGTGTGCGTAGGAAGAGACTGATGCCAAGAGGAGGGCAACACTGTTGACAGAGTGAGCTATCAAAGGAAGTTGTGTTGATTAGGGAGGAAACACGCCCCCTGTGCTCAGCGCCACATTATTTATTTGTACAGCTGACTTGAGGCTTCCTGCGGTGTGCTGGTACAACTGGATGTTGGTATTGTTTGTTCTGTAAATCTTACCCGTCTTCACTGTCACTCCGCGCTGAGGAGGCCAGGTCTGTGTGAAGCCTGAAGGGTTTATGAAGCCCGACTTTTACAACGTACAGGTTGCGGAGAGGGCGCCGAGAACCTTGCTGTCTTATCAGGATCGACAGTAGCTGTGCGTTTGCAGAACAATGGACATTCTCGTCCAAAGTTTCCGTGAATGTCATGGTTCTGGCAGGCCAAACATGGCTCCAGTTACCCGAGGGTTGGTGGAGTTCTGCTGCGTGGAGAGATTTAGTATTTTGTTACATTGCTCATCATACTTTATGCTCTTTGGTATGGTGCTCCACCAACTCTGGCTTGGCAGCTAACTATCGTGCTGTGGGCTTGGCAGGTTATTCACTGGTCTGTGTGAATGGGATTCCTGTCTCCTCTCTCGCCCGTTCCTGTGATGAATTATATATGAAGAGCAGTATGGCAGCTCTGCTGTAGAGATCAAACACTGCTATCCAGACCTGGCCAGAGGCAGCCCGAGCTGACAGACAGACTCATATAGACAGAAAGGCGGACAGACGGATGGAGCGATGAATGGACAGCACGCGAGTAGCCAGCCAGGGCCAGCCAACCCACCCAGACGTTCATCATCAGCGACGTCACTCAGACGGGAAGAGGTGAGGGCGTTGGAAAGGAGGCAGCCTTTCTGCCGCTGAGAGATTGATAGCGACGGCGGTCTGGTGGAGGTCTAGTCTCCACCTCCGAGGCTCTGCTCCCGGTTTCCTGTTTCCTGTCAGGGTCCGAGTGCAGGCCAGACAGCGGCGATGGATGCCCTCTGAAGCCTAGCCACACCCAGGGGTTTTTCAAAACCAATGCCCCTTCCCCCGATGCCCTCCCTGAATCAGGCCTACCGTATCAGATCATTGTTTACAAAGTGTCTTTCTCAGCTTGTCGCCGTACGGCACGTGACTGAGGGAAGAGCCCAGAGTGGCGCTGAAGCCACGCTGTGTCAGCGTTCGGCTCACAGCCTCTCAATATCTTCCCACTAATCATCTCCCGTTGGCAGTTGATGGGCAGTTAGCTGCGTGCGCTACGCTGATGACGCCGCGGAGCGCCTGCCGAGATCCCCGTCGACGGCTGACAGCTGTGCTCGTCTGCGGAACGTTCCGCCACGTCGTGTTACTGTCAGAGGAAGGCGAGGAAAACAACCGTTTGATTTCTCATTCATTCATGCAATGTGTGCGTGCGCGTGTTTGTTCTTGGGTTCGTGTGTTCCTGCGTTTGTGGAGCGTGTTTGTGTGTGGCAGGGGGAGGGGTGCTGGAATGGAATTCATTAATTCCAGCGATTTGCCAGTCAAAGCTCTTCTTCTCTTTCTCTTTCCCCTTTTTTTTTTTTTTTTTACCAGATGGAACATAAGCAAACACAATCATGCGCAAATGAGTCATTTATTAGCGGTGATTACGCAAGCCTCACTTTCCCCTGGCAGCCAGCAGAGATGACTGGGTGTAAATAAAAGAAATCAGCAAGCTTTATAAAAAAATGGTGATGGCTGGAGCAGGCATGATGAGATTCATTAAGGTGCTGATTCTCCCCGGCCTTATTCAACACAGTGTTGGTGTGTGTCACTCAACTTCTGCCGCTCTAGGGCTTCCACCAGACACCGCTCTGCAGCTCTATTGTGGCAAAGAAGCATGAATGGCCACTATGAATGTTAATGTGGCATTGCGGGTCCCCTAATGACCACATGACAACGTACGAGGTCAGTCGCTCTGACATGTTTGGCCTCAGAATCCTCATCTATTTCGAAGGGAAGAATGGGAGTGGATCCAGGTTGGAAGAATTCGTTGTAAAACATTCATACCACTTCCATAAACTTCCTTTCAGAAACTGCTGCAGGTGCACATGTCAGGGGTTTTATAAAGTAGCATTGATGAAAATGTACAATGAAATGTTTCGTGTCTGTTAAAGCTCTATC
>NC_085036.1:8362970-8435716 GCF_963692335.1 Osmerus eperlanus
AGCTAACGAGGAGGCACTGGGAAAGTTCAGTCTGTCAGAAGCCCAGCAGGAAGCATGGGGGGGGGGGGGGGGGGGGACACAACATGTCTTAAACTGTTGCAACATTTCCAATATAGCGGGGTATTTTTCTCAATAGATGGAGCGGTGTAGTTTGACTGAAAGATCAATACGCCCACTCATCTGCCTGAGGGAGGTAGAGCACAGCGTTGTACGACTTCCAGAGCTAAACTTCTGGAACAAATCAATCCCATTGTTTGCGAACGGGAACTTGGTGGGTTCCACGGTGTGCCGCGCCAGGCTTTACAAGCACTACCCCCCCCCCCCCACCCCCCCCCCCCCCCCCCCACCCCAGGTCTGGCCCACCCACTCAGCCAGAGGCCTGGTGGTCAGGGCAGCCGCCATGACACGTCAGTGTGGACGGCCGTACGCAGGCCCGACACGCCACCGTCAAGGGGCAGGTGTGAAACTACCACGGGGCCGCTAATGAGGTGTCGACGCCCTGTGAAACGTCCACAGGCAGGCCGTAGGACAACCCTGCAGACTTTTCATAAGTGTCGAGTTTTGTGGTGGTGAGTTTTGTGTCAGTGGTGGAGGTAGTGGTGGGGAGCTGCTAAAAGATTCATTGGGACTAGCGAGAGAACGGGTCGGGCCCTGTGGAGAGCTGACCTGTTTCTCTTCTCATCGCCCCCCCCACCACCTGTATCCACTTTCACAGCAAACTGATTTATTTCGACGGCCCACCTCATACGCGACACTGTAAATCCAGATGGATTCAGATGGCTGCCTAGAAGTCTTCCAAACTAAAATTGCCTCCATTGGGGCCTTACTTGGGGACTTGGCCACCATGTGAAGATCTACCGGCATGTTCACAGGAAGTCCCTAACGATGACATCACACGCCACGCGGCGCTGTCGACTAATCGGAGCTGTTGTGTGACGACAACAACCCGGCGCCCCGGGCGTGCCTTTAGGGGCGGAGGGTAGTTAAACATCTGAGACAGGCTGTCTCCCGTTCCAGCGTCGGCTCCACGGGCGAGCGGAGCGGTCGGGCGAAGAGAGGAGAGGGAGTTCAGCGAGAGTGCTGCCGGCTCTCCTCCTCTCCCCAGCTGGCTGCGCGAGTCGAAATAATAACCTTTGTTTCTCCCCGTCACCCGACGCGAATACAACAAAATGACATGCATTGTCGGCCTTGTGAAATGAGTGACAAACTTATGAGTGGGCTGAGAGGAGTGGGCTGAGAGGGGCCCCATTGTGGTACCTTTGTGTGTGGTTCTAAGCCTTTTAAACCGATTGGATGCGGAAGGGAAAACGAAGGCGCTATCCCTTGGGCACGTCCCTGCCACAATAGCGAGAGACAAATTCCAGATCTATACCATTTCTCCCAGAGACAGGGGCCATACGTTAGACGTTTGGAAACACTGCCGCAAAGCTGTTTACGTGCTCAATAGCGTATGAAATGCGTTTCCGTTCCTGTGGCAAGCCCGGGATGAATGTAGAACATTGTGCTGTGCTGTACGCCTGTTTCACATAGAGCAGGCTAGGGCAGGCAGTTTCACAGACGAGAATTGGAACGGTTTGAGAGATTGGAAAGCCAATATCAGCCCAGAAAGAATATATAAGATTGGACTTGGTATAGACGGAAAGAGATGTTGGCTGGACCTGACTGGTGCGTTATAAGGTCCTGCCTGGAACGCCTACACAAGTATGCAAAGCGTATTCATCAATGACTTGTTAACCAGTGATGATGTCAAAGAACATTGTCAGACATGGGGGAAGAAACTAACATAGCTCACATTGTTCACGCAGTGAACTTCCAGTCACCTGTAACCTTGTAAAAACGTTATTCACCTACGCACAAAACCGCCTTATGACTGTCGGCGGCTACAAACGATAGCAAACACGTTCAGCTCCTGAACTCTCCCCCCACCCCCCCCCCCCCACCCCCACCCCCCAACACAGGGCTGTAATAACTTTGAAAAGATCTCTAGAAACAAAAACCAGGCATGTGTTTGATTATCTGCTCCTCTGAGAGTCCCCTTGGCAAACTATCAAGCCTCTCTTCCTAGTCTTTTTTTTTTCTTTCTCTTCCCTTTCCAGAGGTTTCAGTTTCAGTGCTTACATCCCGCTTTACTTGGCGTCTACAGCTCTCCCCCCCCCCCTCCCTCGGTCTCTCCGTAAACATTGCTCGGCCAAGCTCCTCCATCCATCCCCGCGGCACTGGAGCACTCAGCTTGCCGTCCCTGAGCGCGCGGCTGCGGAGAGCCTAACCAGGAACACCGTCTCTCGCCTCTGCACGCCTAGTTATTTAAGCTGGAGAGAGCACCAGCAGAAGGCTGCCTCTCTTCCCCAGACAATGTTAATTAATCCACACGGACAGGCGTCAGAGATAAAGGCATAGGCCCGAGTAAACCGGCCACAGCCTGATGAAACTGGTCAACGCGCAGGTTGGATTGGGTCTGAAACATGGAGGGTTGGCATGTGGCATGCGCTTCTAACGGCCTGCTTTACAGAGTTATGGAGGCCCATGACATCACAGTGGGAGACCACCCAGACATGGGGGGAATCAGTAAATCGGACTCCCAGTGCAGATCAACACAGCCCAGCAGGTTCGTCCAGGCTGGAACAGCAACACACACACACACACAGCCTACAGTACACACACACACACATCACACAATGTTGGCCCACAGTTAACACACTGAAATATCATACAACACATGCTAAACACAGAGATTAGATGGAGAAATATGCTCATTAAGCCTCATAACCGGTTGGCAATGCCACTTGCTATTCTGCATCACGTCTTGCCCACTGGCCTACATTACACAGTGGGCCAGCTGTCTGTTTTCAGTTCAGAAACTTAACACTGCATTAAGCAGAGAACTGACTGTTTACTGTAGAAGCCAAACCCGACCGTTACACAGGGTCTCTCTCTACAGGCATGTCTGCCCATTCTAGGAAACACCAGTCAGATAAGTTCACCACTGATGGCTTGAGGTTGAGTTATAGCTGCATGGCTGAAGGCAGAGAGAGAGAGAGAGAGAGAGAGAGAGAGAGAGAGAGAGAGAGAGAGAGAGAGAGAGAGAGAGAGAGAGAGAGAGAGAGAGAGAGAGAGAGAGAGACACAGAGAGAGAGACACAGAGAGAGAGACACAGAGAGAGAGACACAGAGAGAGTCTTGGGAGACAGGACTCGGGGACGGAAGAGACAGACATGAAAGCAGCAGCTCGTTTCAGAGTACATCAGCGCCTGGATGAAAAGGTTGAATAACGATGACTCATGACCAGGAAGCGAGAGGACGCCACAAAGGAACCACTCAATGATATGTGGAGAGCGAGAGAAAGAGAGAAAGAGAGAGAGAACAGGGCAACCCGTGTGGTGCTCAACTTCAAATCCAATAAATAGCAAACTGTTGCTCTCATAAGATTCCAACACCAGCGGCACTGAATGCGTACTGTAAAATACCCCGTCCGCTGCCTCGACCTGTAAATATTTCATCCGTTCCCACAGAGAGCAGAATGGCCTCACATAGGTGAGGTGATCTGACGTCCGCAGAAGTTGTAGATGATTCCCACACGGACATCATTTACACCGCTGTTTATCAGTCAGCCTTGTCTCTGTCCCGCCTGTTTATCACAGCACTTAAACACCAACAGAGGGCAGATTGTAAAATATGTCAAGCCAGTAAACACCTATACACACACACACACACACGTCAGGGCCAGTTTTCTGGCATGTGTTTTATCACTGCAGAGGCACATTTTCTTTCCCTCAGTAGAGGTAAACAGATCTTGGGGGGGGGGGGCGCAGCAACACAGGATATCCTGTGCGGAGCCATCTGATTGTGTTGTGGGTTGTTCTACAGCAAATTCAACGCGAGCCCATTCCTCCCCCGGAGCCTCGCAGGACCGTCTGCCCAGACGGGGAGTCCTGATCTGGGCTGAGATTCTGTTATTCTTCTTATCTGGGTTCCTGAGAGCCGCACCATCAGTCGGTCCCGGCAAACAGAAAACTGAAGCTGCCGGGGGCCCCCAGGATCATATCAAAGACAACCATCAAACGGCTGCCGCAACCCAGGCACGGTTGCTGGGTGGGAACAGGCGATGCCTGACAATACGGCAGAGTCTGGAGGAGCGGGGAGGGGGAGGGGGGCTATTTCCTGTCAAGCAGCTGAAGCAGCTCTCTGGCTCTCGTTGTGCTGAGTCCTGCTGACTGCAGCTGATCTTTCGAGACGTCAAACTGACATGTTTGTATATTGCGTGTTAAGCATTGGGAGGAGGATGGGGGGGGGGGGGTAGGGTGTGAGGTGTGTGATCATGTGATCATGAACCTGTGTGTGCTGGGTCTTTGCCACAGCGCCGGCTGACTGAGCCAGGGTCGTAGATAGCTGCAGCTACAGCTAGCGCTAAACGGACCAGAGAGCCGTAATCAGAGGCAACATATTCAGCGTCAGTAGGACGAGCCCACAACATTTACACTCATTAAATAACCATGAGAAGCAGTGTTCTGGATCAAATTGAAGAGATACAGCTTGTCAGGCTGCGTTTCTGATGTTAATGATCATGTAAACCACACTGTGCATTCGCCCCAGAATGACATCTGAGCAACATAAACTGACAGCTTGTCTGTTGACTAGCCAAAGGATTCCCTTTGGCTAGGGTGGAGTAGCTCCAACAGGTACACAACACAACACCCAACCTGGAAAGGCTCACAAAGTAGGTGGAGGACCTGACTTTATAAATCATTTATCATTTTCAAATAACTATTCGGCCCTAAAATAGACTTAGCTCTTGTCACAGATCTTCATTTTATAAATGTTAACATTGAAGGTAATACTCTTGTCAACATAGAATTGTGTGGTTTGCCTCACTTGATTAAGAAAACGACTCAAATCTCTTGAGCTTAAAATTGCTAAACAAAATGTATGTAGGTCTATACAAAGAAGAAAACATCACTAGTAGCAGATGCCCGTGAAGACAATGAACTTGCAGCGAAATCAATCGAGTCATGGGTGTTTAGTGGATTTCCTTCTGAGCCCATAGCCCTTCAGTGTCAGTCATTACCTCTAATGGATGACATATGACGGAGTAAATTAAGTGTGTGCTTGAGCGAGCACGGATGAATCACTCACTGCCAACGCACCGATCTTTGCTCTTCAATCAAAAAATAATAATTAATGAATTATTTGAATAACCAGGAAAAGCATGTGTTACTGGAATCACCATTTGTAAAGGAATCTCTTACTAGGCCAATTTTGTTGGAGCGTTGGAGTGAGTGGAGAAGGAAGGTAGACTATGCCAATGCAGGTGTTTGTGCCAAAAACATTTCAGCGAAGAAATAAACGAAGAAGGAATTCCAAATCAAACATATCCCGATAAATTAACAAAATAGCCCACTTAAAATGTTTACAAAACAAAATTGTCCCATACATACCCGATCAAACATAGGATCGCTATATATTATTGATGGGAAATATTTCTGATGGCAAAATAAACATTTCACAAACGCCCGCACAACCCCTCCCTTCCAATGTAGTGACAACCGCACATTCCTTTTCCTCCCGGTTCTGACCAACACGGGATGCCAGAGCTAACCTTGGTGTGCTAACTTCAACGGGATTTAAAACTCATGACTAAACCGTAAACTATTTAGCCTACGTGTCCCATATAATTGTGGTTTCAACCGTGCAATAGACTAAACACCTATTTATCTCATGTAGGTGTGTAACATCATGTTTTGGCCCCAAACCTTCGTAGCGTAGTATGATTTGTTACTGTAATGTGAGGGGGGGGGGGGGGGGGGCAGGATGTTGAGGTCGTGGAAACATAACAGTTTGGGAAGTGTGATTGATAATAAGATTAATTTTAACTAGGAGTAACGATACAGGCATTCATTCATTCTCACTTTGTTGATCTGTTGAATTAGGGATATGGGGGGGGGGGGGGGGGGGCAGGGAGTTGTTGAGTTGTTTTGTTGTGTTGATTTGTATTGTTTTCTATGGTGTTTTGAACGTGTGCCATGGATTGTTTTGTCTGTATGTTAGTCTTCAATTGCCTTCGGGAACATAAATAAATGAATGAATGAAACGTACATTGTGGCTGGACGATCAGGCCGAGCCTTAGCTCTCTGCGTCACTACCCTGTGACGTGCTGTTCATTCACCATGCCTGCTATGGCAGAGCTTGCATCATCATCGTCCTAGCTCTCTCCCCTGCCCTCCTCACTCGCTCTACCATTCCCTCAAGACTTGTCTGGGGAAACAAAGGGAGGAGAGAGAGAGAGAGAACGAGAGAGAGAGAGAGAGAGAGAGAGAGAGAGAGAGAGAGAGAGAGAGAGAGAGAGAGAGAGAGAGAGAGAGAGAGAGAGTAATCCTGTTTAGCCCACTTTAGTCTACTCAAGAGTACACCCATGCTCACTGACTTCGGCACTCAAGATAACACGTCTCTCCTCAGGCCTCTTTTGTCTCTTAAGAGAAAAAAAAAACGTGTTTGTCGACTGGGTCGAGGCCAGGACAACAATCACAGTACAAAACCCAACCCTTCCCTTGGGATGACAACGGAAAGACAAAAGCTGGATTTCTCCTTCACCCGGGCTCTGGGATAGTCTATCACACTCTCCTCTGTGATTCACTCCAGAAAATTGACTCAGGGAGAATGGAAGATGGGGCGACGTTGAAGGCTTCCAGTCCTGACGGCGTCCATTCCTCTCTCGTCTCTCTCACTCACTCTTTCTCTCTCTGCCAAAGCAAACTGCTGTCAGGGCACAGGAGCAGGTCTTTCAGCGGGGAAAACAACTGAAATTGCAGCAGTGTAATTCTGCATCTTTCATTCGCTCTCTCACTCTGTCCCTCTCCCTCTCGATCCGCCACTGTGTTCGGGTTAATGGCTTTCGAACAAATGAGCTTGTCTCTCTCTATGTGCTCTCCAGCAGAGGAGTGGTTAGCACAGAGATTGGCCCCAGCATTCTCCCACAATGGCCCTGGCCAGACTACACCAACCACCACTCAGACCTGCCCACACAGCAAACCAGCACAGGAATACCCCACTGCCGCCTGTCACCACACTGCCCTGGGAAAACACGACCGAAAAAGGATCATTAAGCTTTCCAGGGGGAGTGAAAGTTGAGCGGGCAAGAGGCTTGCCTTTTTTAGAAACTTGAGAAACCCTTTCTGCATGAGACAAAGTCCTGTGTATGTAGGTGGTGAATACAACGCCCTCGCCCACCACCAGTACTACCAGTCCCGCCCCCCCCCCCTCCCACCCATCTCCCCCTCCACTACAGTGATGTGATGTTTCTTATGGGACAACGCCGCTTCAGCCGAACAGCCGAGGTTGCTAAGCAACTGGGTACAGAAAGCAGATCATTAAACTGCACTGATGCTCACTCAGTCCTCTTGCTGATGTGTGTGTGTGTGTGTGTGTGTGTGTGTGTGTGTGTGTGTGTGTGTGTGTGTGTGTGTGTGTGTGTGTGTGTGTGTGCATGTGTGTGTGTGTGTACTTGTTGCTCAATCCAGCAAAATTAAAATCTTGAGTGTTCCTTCAGGAAGACACTTAGCGCATTACCATTTTGAGGCAAGTCATATATTCAACTGCATAAGTTTATGTCAACCAACACATTCATATAACTTTCATAATTGAAAGTCTAAATTAAAACAGCCCAAAAATGTAACGTGAATGTTCACTGTTTAAATAGTATTAGTACTTTGCCCCACAAAACACTAGCAGAAAGGCCGTTTACTATCCATGCATAGCCTTTGCTTTATGTGACAGCCCTATAGGGGCAAATCACCTCTGACTGGACCAGTCATCTTAAAAAAAAAACGTTTGTTTACAGTCAAGTTAGTTACGACCAACTTGGCTTGGAAAATACACTGATATTTCAACGAGGCATACATCCTTCCAGCTCGAGAGACAAGACACCGTTACTCTTCACATGATACGTGCGTTGCCCAGACATGATTTACGTCACAGCACTATTCATGTGGAGTCGCATCAACAGGCTCTGGGGGGGATGTGTCTCTGGGCCTGACTGGGGCGGGATGTGTCTCTGGGTTTATTTCCTGCCTCTATAAAGGACGTAAGCTGGGCCTGCTACACCCTGGAGAGACGCCACTTGCACTATTTATAGCCTGTGGACATTAAAGCTACAGGGTAATGTGAACTCGCTGGCCTTCCCCCTTCAGCTGGTAATTAGAAGCAGAGTGAGAGCTCACCGTTCCGAGTCCTGGGGGAGAACTAGATGGCGAGACGTACAGGGAATGTGCTTGAGGAATATCATTCCTCAGCCTGGACAAGGGAGCCTGAAAAAACAGCGGATCCAAAACATGAACGATGGAGGTGGTAGTTCACAGTGACTCAGGAGCACTGAACTGTCGATAGAATGGATTTTTACCTCAGGGATGGAGGGAGAAGGCCACAGTGAGTGTAGAAACACGGTATGTCCACCAGGGACGACACAAAACTCGCAGAGTTTGCTCACCAAGCCAATGATTTTGATATTGAAATACCCGACAGAAATGATGACATCTGTTGAGTTGAAAGAGATCATGCATTGCTGACCAAGCGACAAAGAAACCAGTGGTTATACGTAACTTTCTGACAAATAAAAAGAACCTGGGTGTTATCTGGAGTGACACGCACTCCTACATTATATTTCCTACCAGCACCCAGGAGGGCCTGAGGCCTTCATGTCGGCTCTGAAGTGTTTGGTTTCCTCCTTACAGACAAGATGGCCGATTTATCAGCAGTGACAAGTGTTTGTCCAACAGTGTCACTGACAAAGCGGAGTTTATGGCTACTGATGGTGTTCTTCACACCCTATGCTCCTGAGAGCCATGGTAGAAGGATTTTCTCGGTAGAGAAATCCTTCAACATAACAGGAAGCCCTGCCACGTGGAACCACCTCGTCCTTGGCAATGACACCGCGGACGCAGACTGGAGGATGCGTCTTCATATCACGTTGCACGCAACACAAGTCCCTCTCTACTGGTCAACGCCGGTCACAGACTTTACTCCACTTATCTTTTGTAGATTTTCATCCAGTCATTTCTATGGGGGATGTGCTTTCAGTTACAGATTTAACAACAATTTACAAAACAATCCAAACCCCAAAGCACACAACGTAAAAAGACCATAGATGGAGACTTAAGCTACGAGTTAAGCTACGTGCAAATATTTATAGACAACATTAATCTGATTAAGGGATAAAACAGTATTATCTGCTAAGAGCTTTGGCAGCCTTGTCTGACCTGATTTACCTGTATCTGCCAACACAACCATCCCTTTTTCTCTCATCTCTAGTCTGTACTCTCTCCTTCCCTTCGACACACTCAACCATCACATTTGTGGAAGCAACAATTTGCGAAACCAAAATGGGTTAGATAAAGTGCCAACGATACAGAGCTACATAATAAGGAAACACTGGCACGCAGCGAGGAAGAATAACTAATAAATATGTTAATAATGTTTGTATTATTTGTATGCAAGCACTTAAAGCACTTCGGCAGGGAATCCTAAAATAAAGATTAGGCTTCCACGGTACAGCATTGTGATTGTTACAGAAATGTTGCTTTGATAAGAATAATTCCAATTCAGCAATTCCGTGCCCAAGGTGTCTGTTTGGAGATTTCTGCTCCCTAGAAATGACAAAATACTTCTTACCAACAATAAAACCATTTGACACTTGAAATTTCAAAAGCCCTTTTTAAAAATGTAAAATGAACTCTCCATTTGCACATCGAAAAAGGACACCAAAAGCGTCCCATCCACAAGTCCTTCTCTGAAACATCTGGTGCTATGAGGGCTGCTGAACCGTGTGGGAGGTACTGGGAAATGAACAGGCAAAAAAAAACACCCAATGCCTATTTGTTTTGACTAAAGTCCACAACTCTCCTGTGAGGCCAAACTAACATCCCACACCTCTCAGCCGTAAAAACACTGCTATGATATATTGCTGTGTCCTGCCTCCCTCTCTCCTCGCTCCCTCTCTCTTCTTTCCCTGGAGCTCCGGATAATTATTGCTCATCATAGTTGCTAAACACCATGCTAGCACAACCTCAGTGCAACACCGGAGGGATAATTGCCCTCCCCCCTACCCACCCCCTCGCTGCCACTAACCACCCCCCTGTGGTCAAGTGTGGCCATAGCTGTTTAGTCTATCCAAGGGAAAAAAAGAGAGGCCTCTTCACACACTGAGGGGGGGGGGGGGGGGGGGGGGTTTATACCCCACCACCACCACCACCTCCTCCTCCTCCTCACCACTACCGGCTAACACAACCACAGAGCCCTATAGTATTGTTAAATACATTGACTGGCCTACTATTTCCTGTTTTACATTAGTCTGGCCTGACCCTGTAGAACGAGTGGCCACAGCTGCACTGTCTCCAACACACTTCACGAGTCAGTATGTATCCTCCAGCACAAGACGGTGTGTGTGTGTGTGTGCGGCACACACGGGTGGCGTGTCAAACTCAAGGGAGAGGAAGTAGAGGAAACACATAGCAAAATAACAGGTCGTCTGGCTCCAGGTGCCAGTCACACTGAGTGGCATGGTGTGAGGGGCCAGGCCACTGAGAGCTCATTACAACCCAATGGAGCAGCTGGGGGGAGGGGGGGGGGGGGGGGGGGGGGGCTCTGGTATGGAGTGTCAAAACTGTCGCTTAACCCCTTCATCTCTGTCTGTCTGGCCACCAAGTCCCTCGACAAATCCCCCTAAGAGTGGGTGTGTGTGTGTCAGTCTGCCTCTCGGCCTGTCTCTCTTCCTGTCTTTTGTCTGTCTGTCTGTCTGTCTGTCTGTCTGTCAATCTCTGCATCATGACATCCAGCCAAACCACCTCCGCTCCTCCCCCGAGAATATGTTACCCACAGACACCTAATGACATCCTGAGGTGAAGTGGCCAAGTCATTCCAGCCGTTTATCACCTCTTCCTGACTGTCCTTCTGAAATGCTGTGATATCTGAATTACAGGGCCATTTGATTGCTGCTCGATAATGACAAGCGAAGACTGCCCCCAGAACACCCAGGAACAAAACTCTGCAATGAGACGCGCGGCCCAAAGCGCCTAACAAAATCGTTCCAGCATTTTGGCACTGCATTACATTTGAATCAATTTAATCAGCGCGTGTCTTAAAATAGTTGAACTAAACGTCTGTCCACAGAGGACTACATTCGATGTGAATATGCAAATCGAGATTTTTCAAACAGAGCTTCAATGCCTTAACGCTGCGGTAGTAAATTACACCAATGATGATCCAACCTAGAGCCTGCCCCACCCCCCCGCCCCCCTCTTTCCACCCTTCCTGATGCCATTAACGGGAAATTGGCTATAATTAACACTTTTTCCAGAGGTGGCACAAGGTATTATTAGGAAGCGACTTCAGAACAGTCATTATCAGCAGAGAGGGTTATGGAGGGAATATAAATGGGTGTAAAAACACTGTAGCAGCTCGGCTGCTAGTGGTGTGTCATGGTGAAATTTCACCCTGCTATTAAACCAGGACAATAGAAGCGAGGGAGAAGGAAGGAAGGAAGGAAGGAGAGAGGGGAGAGAAAGAGAGAGAGAGTGTGAGTGAGATAGACAGAAAGAGGGAGAGAGAGAGAGATAGAAAGAAAGAAAGAAAGAAAGAAAGAGAGGGGGAGAGAGAGAGAGTGAGAGAGGGAGAGAGATAGACAGAAGGAGGGAGAGAGAGAGAGTGAGAGAGAGACAGAAAGAGAGGGAGAGAGAGAGAGGGAGAGAGGGAGAGAGATAGACAGAAGGAGGGAGAGAGAGAGAGAGTGACACAGAAAGAGAGGGAGAGAGAGATATACAGAAAGAGAGGGAGAGAGAGAGAGAGAGAGAGAGAGAGAGAGAGAGAGAGAGAGAGAGAGAAGAGAGAGAGAGAGAGAGAGAGAGAGAGAGAGAGAGAGAAAGAGTGAGAGAGAGAGAGTGAGAGAAATAGACAGAAGAAGAGGGAGAGAGAGAGGAAGAGAGTGGGAGAGATAGACAGAAGGAGAGGGAGAGAGAGAGAGAGAGAGAGAGAGAGAGAGAGGGGGGAGAGAGAGAGAGAGAGAGAGAGAGAGAGAGAGAGAGAGTGAGAGATAGAAAGAGAGAGAGAGAGACAAGACTGAGGGAGACAGAAAACACACAGCATGTATATGGCTGTGTCAGAGTGTGTCCTTGGTAGTGCCTGTGAATGCGGAGCTTGCAGTTACAGGCTCCATGTCACTTCATATAAATCTGTAGCATCAGGCCGAGGTCAGCAGTTCTGAACATTAACAGTCTGTTTGATTGTGTTATCATCATTACCATCCATCCCACTATATTCCCTGATGGCCACAGGGAGCTGTGCATTCTCCTTCAATCAGCAAATTCAGACAGAACACAATTATAAGAACACACATAGCCTAATGTACGGTGTGCTGATATGTCATACTGGTTTCTCACCAGTACAGAAAGGACTACAATTGGATTGGAATTAAATTCATTTAAATTCAGTCATATATGATACAATGTGATATCTGAAAAAATGTGTTATGAAAATGAATATGAAACTCGTACATAGTGAGAGCAGTACGGGTAGTCAGAAGGAGTTCTTTAGATCTCTTCGTCTTTGCTTTTACTTATTAGTTATTCTTTAACAAGGCATGAGTTACCTGAACGCATGAATTTCCGATGTCAAATCCAATACAGTGAATTGAATTGCATTGAAAATCTCTTTAAAGAATGGCAGTGATAAATCCTGACAGAGGGCCGCCCGCGTTAAACAAGGGATAAATGATGTCAGACAACAAGTCCAGGACTTCTGAACAAGGGAAAACGAGTTCCCTTTCAATTAACGGCACTAATGAAATACTACAGATGTGAAAAATATCATTAAGTCTGAGCAGCCGGTCTCATTCTTTATTACATGGCAGCGTTCCCCCTCGCTCGTTCATCAGACAAATCAATTATTCTGACAGATTAAGCCGACTCAGGTCTCAGCCAAATACTGTATATACTGTATAGATACCAGAGCAAGATAGAGAGTGAGATGGTGACAGAGACAGAAAGAGAGAGAAAGAGAGAGAATGAGAGAGAAAGAGAGAGATAGAAACTGGCAGCGGTTAAGATGTAGCTACAAAGAGAGAAGCGCGGGGGGGGGGGATTAGGGGGGGGGGGATTAGGGCGGGGCTGTGGCTAACAGGAAGCCAGCTCCTGTAGCGTAGCGGTTATCATGTTCATCTAACTGCTACACACAAAACAACAATGCAGCAATCACTTCAGTATTCAAACGCAGAGAGCGGGCAAAACATCAGACAATCAGGTGCATGCTCGGGCCACCCATTGGCCCATGAGTGGATGCAAATCTGTCAGAACACTTCATAAACCTTCCATGTGTCCGAAGGGAGTAAACTGAACACAGTCATGTTTCGCCTATATCCTCCACCCTGCACACAAACACGGCCTTGTTAGCGGAGGCCCAGTGTGGTATCGGTCACCGTGCACCAAGGCCCCCAGTCAGAGAGACCTCTGCTTGGCCTGTTCTCTCCTCTGGCTGAACACGCACTCCCAGCTCCAGGGCATGCATGCCTGGCTGCCTTGATTTAGCTCAAAGCACTAAATGTTTATGGGGCCATGTTCCAGGGATAAGGAAAGCCGAGTAGCTCTTAGGAAATGGCTGCTTCTTTACTACCCGCACTACTACTAAGGAAAGAAATGCACTAAAGCCTGACATGGGAGCACAGGAGCAGGAAATATGAGTTCCAACTGTTGTGGGATGAATACCCAGTACAGTGTGCTGCATGGGTAGAGTGTGGGCTGGAGTGTAATGTGAGTGGATTTGAGACTGTGTTCCAGCAGCCTTGGCCTGCCCTCCGGGCTGCTCTGTGGCTCTGCTGTCTCGGGGGTGATACCGGGTGTCACCAGCACTCTGACCTCAAAGACAGGCTATTCTATCTCCTGCCTGCCTGGCTGACTGGCTGCCTGGCTGACTGCATGTACGTCTGTCTGTCTGTCAAGAGTTTCCCCTGACTGTCTTTGACAGCTTTCAACCTGTCTCCTGCAGCAACATAGCCGGGAAGCTCCGAGTTTGGGTCTCTATGCTATGCCAGCAGTGGGGTATGGACTGCTCCGTTTTAAGTCGTTCATTATCCACAGTTGACCAACTGGGGCTTCTTTCACTTCGGCATGAAAGCGAGTGAGTCCAGCCCGGAGATCCCCTTCATGTCAGCCAGACATGAGTGACAGGGCTTAGTAGCGGTGACATTCTGCTTTAAAAAAAAAAAAAACGTGAGGCTGTCACCTCTCTCACACATCTTGTCATCGAGAGAGACAGAATAGGAGGGATGAGACAGAGAAACTGAGAGAGAGAGCGTGAGGGAGAGAAAGATTGAGAGAGACAACTGGCAGAGTGGTTGATATTTAACCAAAAGGGGAGGAGGGAGAGGGGGGTTAGGGTTGTGGGGTTAGGAGAGGGGGGAGGGGACACAGCGGACAGCCAGTTCCCGTAGTGTAGTGGTTATCACGTTCGCCTAACACGCGAAAGGTCCCCGGTTCGAGACCGGGCGGGAACAGCAAACACTTTTGCCTGGCATGTGTTGCAAAGAATTCGTAGATATTGTGGAGGACGGCTACACACACACACACACACACAGTTACGACTGTAGATAGAAAGGCAGCACATAGACTAAGTGGGATAGAAGGCAGCGTGTCTGGAGTTTAGCGAAAGTGCAGGGCTCTCTGGGGATCCTAGTGCGGGTGGGGAATACACCCGCTCGGCTGAACCAGACCACCCTGATCCACAATCTGCTAAAACCTCAGTCTAGGGCTTTGTAAAGATTACCGAGCAACGACGGCTGAATGAAGAGGGAGAAGCTGGACGATACACACACACACACACGGTACTGTGTGTGTATCCCTCTCTGAGAGATAAGCTATGAGATGGAACAGAGAGAACAGAAAACCCTGGTGTGAAAATAGAGACAGCAGTTTGCAGACAAGTACTACCTGGAGAGCCGGTGTGGAGAACAACACAATTCAAAGTGAACTCCTTGACTCCAGGATGCAACAGGGGAAACATTGTTCCCTCGTGTCACACAGTGCAGGACCATCAGTGGGAGGCCTTTCATGACACTGGATGAAACTCGTCCACGGACACGGAGCGGCAAAGAACACACACACACGCACAGATATATAAACAACCACACTTCTCCGCAACCTGTGTCCTAGCTCAGCAGTTTATCTGGGCCAGGAACAGTGGGTGCTTCTGTGTGTGTGTGTGTGTGTGTGTCCAATCTGTACCCTTGCTGGTCGGTGGAAATCTGTAACAGCGGCAGGGCTGTGTCCTGAAGGTGAGCAACACAATGAGCCTGACAGCTGACAGTCCCTTCCTTAGCACGCACACACACACACAGAGCTCTGTGAAACACTGCAAAACCCCTTTGAGGCCTGAAAACAGCTCAGGGGCACAGACAGCAGAGGAATGGAGATCGAAATAGAGAGAGAGAGAGAGAGAGAGAGAGAGAGAGAGAGAGAGAGGGGGGGGGGGGGGGAGGGGGGGAGAAGGAGAGAAACGGATGGCTGCGCTGCGCTATGCTAAGTGCTCCATGTGATCCGCTCACTAAACCAGCCGGCCTTACACGGACAGAAAAAGAAGAACTTGCCCGGGATGAGAGACCACCGTAACCCTCCTTCCCCTCCCCTCTCTCCCCTCGGCGTGTCCTCAGTTGCCTCGACAGAGCAGCCCTGGGCCATAGGGTGGCTCCCCTAGACTTAGAGAGACCCAGATAAAAGAGGAGATCGCTCCACGATCGTTACGACATCACAAGCTCTGGCCTCGGGGCCAAGCCTGTCCAGAGAACTCAGGAGCCTTCAGGAGACCCCGAAGGAGGGAGCGAGCGAGGGAGAAACGAGGAGAGGACACTGGGCACAGTCGTCCTCTCCATTTCCCCTCACTTGAGTTCAGAGGGGGAAATGTTTACATCTACTATTTACGTCAAACAGGCTTGAATCAGTTGTGCCTCCCGTGCCTTTAAGGTCACAACTTGAAACCGGCTCGTCGTCCATTTATCCTGGGAATCTGCTTCAGCAAATCAAGAGGCCTCTCCCCGGCTCGGAGCCTCCTCGCTCCGAACCCGACAAAGGACCCGACAGACGCCAGGACGTTTCTCTCGTCTCGTCGAGTGAGATGTTTTATGCCCTGCCTCTGCGTCGGCCCAAAACCCCCTTCCCTCCGCACAATGGGAAAAATGGCCTAATCAGCTTCAATACAGCAGGGATTCAACAAGAGCATGGATTGAGGAACGGCGTTAAGCCCGGCTGACAGGCAAATAGAAAGCTTGACAGAGGGAGAAATCAATCACTGGGTTCGCTGGCCTGAACAATACAGCGCTGATTTCACTCAGCACAGACGAGAAGAGGAACGACATCGGCAAGGAGGAGAGGTAAAGAGAGACAGAGGGGGGGAGAGAAAGACAAAGGAGTTCAAACCATCCGACGCGGATGGAGTGAAGTCACGACAAGAGACACGGTATTTCCATTTAAAAACCACACGCACCCCCCCCACCACCACCACCACCACCACACCCCCTCACAGATGGGGTTAGGGTCACAGGGCCACACTAGAGTGGCCCTGTGATGGAGTTAGCTGAGGCCCCGTCACCTTCTTACATTCAAAGGGCTCTGCTTGAGCACGCAGAGACACCAAGGCAGGGAGAGTGGGAGAGAGAGCGGGAGAGAGAGAGCGGGAGAGAGCGAGCGGGAGAGAGCGAGCGGGAGAGAGCGAGCGGGAGAGAGAGAGCGGGAGAGAGCGAGCGGGAGAGAGCGAGCGGGAGAGTGAGAGCGGGAGAGAGAGAGCGGGAGAGAGCGAGCGAGCGGGAGAGAGCGAGCGAGAGAGAGCGGGAGACAGCGAACGGGAGAGAGCGAGCGGGAGAGAGCGAGCGGGAGAGTGAGAGCGGGAGAGAGAGAGCGGGAGAGAGCGAGCGAGCGGGAGAGAGCGGGAGAGAGAGAGCCCGCCTCGCCTTCATCACAGGTGCGTTGCGGCGGGGCATGTGCATCACGACCAGCACACAGGTATAATCACTCGGAACACATGCTGAGAGTTCAAGAGCTGGAACACTGCCCCCCTCCCCAGACCAGGAGCAAGAACAGAGGTGGGAGAGCTCTAATGGGATGGCGGCACAGTGAGAATAGAGAGGGAGGGAAACAATAGAGAGGGAGAGATAGGGAGGGGAGAAAAAGGGCCGTGGGCAGGTGGGCAGGCCGCTATGGCAGACTGTTTCTCATTATCTGTGAGGCTTATGGACTGGAACATCAGCAGTGCAACGGGGCCGGTCAGCGTTCCTGGTTGGCTCTGCCCATTGCGTTTGCTCGTTTTTACAAACTCGGGAGGAAGAAAGGTTATGAGCCACCTGTGACCCTGTTTCTGTTTCAAACAGGCAGTAATACAGCAGTCAGTAGACCAGCCAAACAGCCAGAAATACAGCAGTCAGTGGACCAGCCAAACAGCCAGAAATACAGCAGTCAGTGGACCAGCCAAACAGCCAGAAATACAGCAGTCAGTAGACCAGCCAAACAGACAAAAATACAGCAGTCAGTAGACCAGCCAAACAGCCAGAAATACAGCAGTCAGTAGACCAGCCAAACAGACAGAAATGCAGCAGTCAGTAGACCAGCCAAACAGCCAGAAATACAGCAGTCAGTAGAGCAGCCAAACAGCCACAGGCAGCGAGGCACCTAGAGGGTGTTTAGACAGGAGAGAAGCGTCTCCTCTTCACACTTAATTACACTAATTACTTCCTCGCCAGCCCGCCCGCCCGCCCTCCCTTCTTGTTACCTCAGCCTGGTCAGGAAGACAGAGCCAGATGAGAGGAGACTGAGAGCCCCCTCCACCCCCCCCTACCTAGCCCCCTCCCCCCCAACCCCCACTCCAACGCTAACTGTCTGTTAGCCAAGGTAAACACACATGCCCTCCAAGGAACGGACGCAGACAAGGCCTGCCGGCTAGCCGGAGCCCTGCGGCAGCCCAGGACCAGGGAGGAGGGCAGACAGGCAGACACAGCCCAGGACCAGGGAGGAGGGCAGACAGGCAGACACAGCCCAGGACCAGGGAGGAGGTAGACAGGCAGACAGGGAGGAGGGCAGACAGGCAGACACAGCCCAGGACCAGGGAGGAGGGCAGACAGGCCGACATAGTCCTAGCAGGAGCCCTGCCCAGGACCAGGGAGGAGGTAGACACAGCCCAGGACCAGGGAGGAGGGCAGACACAGCCCAGGACCAGGGAGGAGGGCAGACAGGCAGACACAGCCCAGGACCAGGGAGGAGGGCAGACAGGCAGACACAGCCCAGGACCAGGGAGGAGGGCAGACAGGCAGACACAGCCCAGGACTAGGGAGGAGGTAGACAGGCAGACAGGGAGGAGGGCAGACAGGCAGACACAGCCCAGGACCAGGGAGGAGGTAGACAGGCAGACATAGTCCTAGCAGGATCCCTGCCCAGGACCAGGGAGGAGGTAGACAGGCAGACACAGTCCAGGACCAGGGAGGAGGTAGACAGGCAGACACAGCCCAGGACCAGGGAGGAGGGCAGACAGGCAGACATAGTCCTAGCAGGATCCCTGCCCAGGACCAGGGAGGAGGGCAGACAGGCAGACACAGCCCAGGACCAGGGAGGAGGGCAGACAGGCAGACACAGCCCAGGACCAGGGAGGAGGGCAGACAGGCAGACACAGCCCAGGACCAGGGAGGAGGGCAGACAGGCAGACATAGTCCTAGCAGGAGCCCTGCCCAGGACCAGGGAGGAGGGCAGACAGGCAGACACAGCCCAGGACCAGGGAGGAGGGCAGACAGGCAGACACAGCCCAGGACTAGGGAGGAGGTAGACAGGCAGACAGGGAGGAGGGCAGACAGGCAGACACAGCCCAGGACCAGGGAGGAGGTAGACAGGCAGACATAGTCCTAGCAGGATCCCTGCCCAGGACCAGGGAGGAGGTAGACAGGCAGACACAGTCCAGGACCAGGGAGGAGGTAGACAGGCAGACACAGCCCAGGACCAGGGAGGAGGGCAGACAGGCAGACATAGTCCTAGCAGGATCCCTGCCCAGGACCAGGGAGGAGGGCAGACAGGCAGACACAGCCCAGGACCAGGGAGGAGGGCAGACAGGCAGACACAGCCCAGGACCAGGGAGGAGGGCAGACAGGCAGACACAGCCCAGGACCAGGGAGGAGGGCAGACAGGCAGACATAGTCCTAGCAGGAGCCCTGCCCAGGACCAGGGAGGAGGGCAGACAGGCAGACACAGCCCAGGACCAGGGAGGAGGGCAGACAGGCAGACACAGCCCAGGACCAGGGAGGAGGGCAGACAGGCAGACATAGTCCTAGCAGGAGCCCTGCCCAGGACCAGGGAGGAGGGTAGACAGGCAGACACAGCCCAGGACCAGGGAGGAGGTAGACAGGCAGACATAGTCCTAGCAGGAGCCCTGCCCAGGACCAGGGCAGACAGGCAGACACAGCCCAGGACCAGGGAGGAGGCAGACGGGCAGACACAGTCCTAGCAGGGGGTCTGAAGAGCCTTCTGTAGATAAGGTTACAGGCTGTGGGGGGGGGGGCACCCTGGTGAGGCCCTGGTGCTGCGGCCTGGGTTCGATTCGGGATAAAGCCATTTTTGCATTTCCTCCCCTCCTTCTACCACATATTTCCTGTTTCTCTGTGACTGTCTCTGTCCAAGTAAGCCAGAAAAAGTCCCCAACTGTTTGTAAAAACACAGGCTGGTCAGGTTACAGGCTGTGGAGATTGAAGCTTTTGCACCGTAACACGGCTTTCAAACACTCATCTGTGCATGGAAGTTGGTCAGTCTGGCTTAACAGAAGCAAAACTTGCACTCTCTGCACAGACCTGCCGGGCTGGAAAGCATTTCAACTAGCGTCTTGACCCAGGTCTGTGACACCCAAACACTACTTTTATCCCACCATGCCAGAAAATGTCCAACAACGGAAACGTCCGGGAGGCTAATCTTACCCAATGGAAAATGGATGAACTCAAATCCACCTCTGCAGATAGCAGAACTTTTTTTTCGGCCTCCCTGATTGGCGGCAGGTCACGGAGGGAACAGAACAGGCTCTGTGAGAGGTGCCGGGTGAACGGGTCTGAGTGGAGATACGGTACGCCGGCGGCAACAGTGTTTCTTCACCCCCACCACGGTGATCCCAGTCCAGCGCCTGGGTGCTGCTCCCTCTCGCCAGGCCATATCACTCTCATCCACGTCAGGCTAGCATCTCAAGCCTCACGTGGAGGCTTAGAACAGCCTCTCGCAACCCCTCTCCCTCTCGTTCTCTCTCTCTCCTCTCAAACAGCCATAAAGCTGTCTTTGAAGGGGGAGAGATTGACTGATTTCCACACGGTAAATTCTGTCATCGGGAGATCTCCCCCACATCCCTCAGACTCAGCGCTGTCAAGAGCCTTTTATTTGCAACCAAAAGCCTGCTATTTGAACTTTAATCGGGGAATAACTGGCACCTTGTCAAGGTCTACATTTAAACATACAGTACTGTCTTTAACCTAGCCGTGTGGAAGTATGTTATATGCTACTTGGACTAATCCTATATAATTCACAGTGAATGAGTAGAATGACATGAACACGGTTGAATATAATATATTAAAATAGAATAGACTAGTCATATCCCCCCCCCTCTCTCTCTCTCTGTCTCTCTGTCTCTCTGTCTCTCTCTGTCTGTCTCCTTCCTGCACCACTTTTCATTCCGCCAGTCGACACTGGGGATTTCCTCCACTGATCCCAGGGCCGTTCAACACAGAGCAAGCTCGCCGTGGCAACATAAAACAGCCACATGTAAAAGAGGTTTAAAACATAATGAGCTGGAGATGCATAGCCATTTAGGTGGACAACATACGCGGAGATAAAGATATTTCCTATGTGTAAATATATATATATATATATATATATATATATATATATACGTGCTTTGTTAGCCTGTGAAGAGACTGCTGTGGCGGTGCCAGCACAAGTACATTATTTATGCCTCCATGGCTCTCTGTATCCAAGATGAATGAGGAGGAAGATGAAATGCTTTCCTGTCACAGCCGGGGCGAAGGGCTCAGGGATGAAAAATCTACCCGGGATGCCCCCCCCCCACCTCCTCCCCTCCCTCCCTCCTCTCCCCCAATGCCTATTTGAAGGTGACATGTAGGCGGAGATGGATGCCTGGTTGGCGGCCATTAAAAATGTCCCCGCAAAGCAAGGGAGCCGCCTGTGACTGAGGAGAGGGAGATGTCAACTGCGGACGATGACCCCTGTATCTCTGGGTGAGCCGGCACAGGTAACGTGATGGGAGTAGGCCTTGGGAAGTAAGCCTTGGGAAGTAAGCCTTGGGAAGTAAGCCGAGGTTTCTTACATAAATATAAACATAACGTTTGTTGACAAAGGGAGAGCTATACGGTGAAAGGAAACGTCTATATGCCCACTAGTCCTATAACCGCGTGGATTCACACGAGAGGAGGATTGGTGTGTTTATGCAGCATGCTCCACTCCTCAGAGCTGGGACGAAACGAACCACTGAGACTCATCACAGCTGCAGTAGACAAGTGCTAGACACACAGACACACAGCCTAGTCCGCCCGCCCACACACACACACACAGACACACACACACACACTCCCCCTCTCTCTCTCTGCAGTCTCCAAACACAGCAGCAGCATAATGTAACAGCCAAGCAGTTATCATAAAAAGCAATAGTTGCTCAGGGATTATGGGTTCTTAATGATCACAGTGCCAATTAATGCTATATATTTTCTCTGGCTCATTGTCATGCATGCTGGCAGAGGTGGAGATGACACACTGCCTAAGGGAAAGCAGGGAGGGAAAGAGAGCAGAAGGAGAGAGAGAAAGAGAGCGGGAGAGAGAGAGAGAGCAAGAGAGAGATAAAAGAGAGAGAGAGAGAGAGAGAGAGAGAGAGAGAGAGAGAGAGAGAGAGCAAGAGAGAGAGAGAAAGAGAGAGCGAGAGAGAGAAAGAGAGAGAGAGCAAGAGAAAGACAGAGAGCAAAAGAGAGAGAAAGAGAAAGAGAGAGCAAGAGAGAGAACAAGAGAGCGGGAGAGCGGGAGAGAGAGCAAGAGAGAGAGAAAGAGAGCGGGAGAGCAAGAGAGAGAGAGCAAGAGAGAGATAGAGAGAGCAAGAGAGAGAGAGAAAGAGAGAGCAAGAGAGAGAGAGAATGAGAGAGAGCAAGAGAGAGAGCAGGTTGCTGGTGGAGAGACAGCCCTGTCCTTGAGAGTATTTGAACTGAATGTTGAAGAAGGACAGTCTGGTAGTCGGCTGGCTGGCTCACACTCGCTGTCTGTCCGTCTGTCTCTGTGTGTGTGTGACTGTGTGTGTGCCAGAGGAAAAGGCAATGCCAGAATGGTTTCTCAATATTAGGATACTACTGCCAATTCACAATGTATAACAGACAGAATTGGTGTGTGTGTGTGTGTGTGTGTGTGTGTGTGTGTGTGTGTGTGTGTGTGTGTGTGTGTGTTTGTAGACATGCACGTGAAAAAACGGTCCATGTATGAGCAAACTGAGTTCTGGCTCATGCACACATGAAGGTGCTTTCAAACAATCCCTCACATCCGCGTATCAACAGTATCCACCGTCAATGACGCGGCAGGGGGACCCGTGCATGTATTTGATCCCAAAGCATAATCACTAGGCATGATTACCTCAATGTCAAATAAAGAAAAGTACCCATCAATTCAGCAGCGGTATACAATCATACAGCAATTAAAAATGAGTTAACGCCTCAGCCGCCGTAACTGTCGTCGACTCAGTCGCAGGAAAAGCAAGATGCGCGTCTGCTCTATCCACTTGACACGCGCTGCACCCTGTTTACGTTGACGGGAGGGAGGCAGCGCGAGAGGGAAGAGATAATTAGAACGTGGAAGGCGTATAATGCTAGACCAATTTAAATCCGTATGTCTAGAGACTGGGCTAAGTTCGCCAAAATTGATTCATCATAACAGCATCAACATCATGCAGCAATTACTGTAAAAAAGGCTTAAATGCTATCATTGTCTAATGGACAGATAATACAGTGTGACAGGCGTCAAGTCAATGCATGCATTTCATTAGCATACGTAATCGGGGGTTTGGCCTGTTAGGTACGTTAGGCAAATAAAATAAGAAGGGTTCTCCGTGTGGGTTAGGATCATGTGGTACCTGAAAGTAGTCCTACACACCACCACCCCCCTCCTCCCCCTCCCTCCCTCTCTGCTGTGGTTCCCGGCAGTATGTAATGTAGGCTACATTATTCTGGGTGCGCTACAGTAGCTTCCCCTGGAGAGGAAGATTACACTTTCCATCAGCTGAACACTTGAGGATAGCGCTATAAGGCGTCGACTCGTTTTACACCTCTTGGGAAAAAAAAGAAGAGGGAACTAGGCTTGATCCTAGCCTTGAGCACTAAACAATACTACGTAATGAGGGTTGAGTCTCACCCTGACTGCTTCTCATGGGAAATAGTGGCTTTGATTCACGTCTACGAATGTACACTCGTGAGTATCTAGCATGGTCCTCAAACTTTGACATCAAACTTTGAACAGCCATGCACACTTGAGGTGTGCTACAACTTCCGACACCGCATTCCTATATATTTGACCTCGGGATTAATGCACTTGGAAACAGGATGAAGACAGCTGGTCTCAGCGCTCCTAAATAGTTCAATTTCATCCAAACGCCTTGTGAGCTGAGTAAAGAGACACAAGGGCCCAGCAGTTACCTCGTTCCACCAGTGTTCATCAGTGTCCCTGCGCCAGAGTCATTACTCACGCTTACCCGCTCAACGCCGGCCTGCTCCCGCAAACCCCCAGATGTATGCAAATCCAGCTTCCACTCCTCGCCGGCTCCTTGTGGCATTGTCATAGGACGTCGCTAAAGTAAAAGGCCAACTCTTATAGTTTTGTCAGGGTATCATTTATCTTTTGACAAACAACCACCCTGAAGAGACGTTTTTTTCTCCTTCTCCTTCTTCTTCCCAGTGGACTGAGAACATCCAATTTCGGAAAACAATAATGGCACAAACAACGGGTGCATTAAAGAGGGGTGGCGGGCAGACGTGTTGATGTGTACATGAGCTCCAGGGGGGTTTACTTGCACAGAGGAGCTGACGAATTTTTAAGTAGACATTTAAGCAGCCCTTCCTGGCAAACGCACACACGACCGTACGCTCAGAGCAATAATGCTAATGGCCTCCACGGCTCCCTCAGCTCCTCCAGAGAACCGCAACAGTGCGTCTTCCCTGTCCAGTGTCAACACGCAAACGCACGCAGAACACACACACACACACACACACAGAGACAGAGAAAGACACGGGGGGGATGGAACATGTCTCTAAGGCCTCATTTCCCTGACCCATTTATCACGAGAGGAAACACAGAGGAATCCAACGGTAAATCCTTCAGTGCAGGTTAATTCCCGCCATGTACCCGAGAGGGAACTGAGGATATGCAGAAAAGGCTCCCAAGTCTGAATGATCAGCCAGGAAAAGCTGAACACACACGCTGTAAGCCATTAAACACAGTAGTCGGTGTGCCTGTCAGGCGTAATTCAGAATCGCTACATAATAGCCTACATTACACATGTTTGCTATCCATAATGCGTGATGAGCCATTGTACTTCACCACTCCCCCCCCGATTACAGCGGAGGGGTGGTGTGTTGTCTCACGGGCCCCGGGGGGAAAGCGAGAGAGGGCCGACAGGAGTGATGGAGACGACAACATCGTGTAGCACATCTGAAAGTCTAATCAGAGCGCTCGGCGGGACCGAGAGGAGGCCCCGCTGGGCTGCTTGCGCCGGGAGCGACCCGCCAGTAGAATCACACAGCGCCACAAACTCTACTCACCGCCGGGCCGAACAACACGTAAAGCAGAGTGAGCGAAAATGGAAATTGAGAAATGCTCTGGGTTTAGCTGAAACGGATACAGCAATTATCTGGCAGGCATGGGGAGACGCCGGCTACCTAACTACTACATTCTCCTGGTCTCCCTCCACGACCATGCCTCTAGGCCTGTGTTTGGTGATGTTCAAGACAGATATGTCAGTATAAATTACACGCAGAAAATCTCAACAATGCAGTTAAGTTTTACAGCATTCCTATATGTGGAACAGAATTATTGCACACTTCCGTATTTGGTTGGACATCATAGAGCAGAGCAAGGAGAGTTCTTTTTCAACTAAACCTGTTTCCCTTTAACCAACGATGGTGTGCATGAAATGAAGTCATACATACGTTTGCTGCCTGTCTCTTTGAGAAGGTGCCTCCTCTCCCCCTCTCCCCCCCCTCTCCCCCCCCTCTCCCCCCCCCCCCTCTCCCCCCGTCAATAAAGTGCTACTCTGTCTCTTTCATTCTCCTCTATGGGAATCCCTGTGGAGTACTTCCACAGGGCACACAATGTCATGTGCCACCACAGGGAACTCACTCCCCCCCCCCCAAAACCCCCTCCTCCTCGTTTTCTCCCTGCTTTCAAACAGACCACAGGCCACCGCGGCCTCCATTCACCACGCTGGTGAGACACACCAACTCGCAAACAACTGAGCATGTGGCTGCTAAACAGCAGACCAGAAGAGGAGGGCTGTCTCTTAATGCAACAAGACAAGCTCGCCCTCACAGGTCCGGCCGATATAGGCATCTATTTTTACGACTAATTCTCCCCTCCCAGCACACCTTGATGCCCCAGGCTGTAAAGAGTTCAATTACTTTGCTAAAAATCCAATCACTATTAGGGAGGATGGAATAATTCAGACCTCAAGGGTCTGCTTCCCCTCTGCTTTACGACAATCCTTTCAATTAAGAGCAGCTTAGCACCTGGGGGTAGGGGGACGGGTGATTTAATTAACCCTGTCCTATTACTGTCAGCCTGGCTCTGTTGTTCCAGAACAACTCAGAGCCACCGCGCTACAATGCTAGGACAACACGAACGTCATCGTCAGACGCTGCATCGATAATGACCGGTGGCAGGGAACGGCTCGCCTTCCTTTCGCACAGTGGATGTGCTGTGTGTGTCTGGAGAACCCCTCCTTCCAAGGTCTGAGGGTGGCCTATATCCAAGTGAACGGCAGTGTGATGATAGGAGAGGTTCATCACTAGTCATAGACCTCCCCCGCTCCCCAACCCCTTCTCTCTCCATCAGCTCAATCTTTCCTCCTTCCACTTGGCATGGCGGCCGTGCAAACAGAAAGCTGGAAGATGGCTTCATCGACCGCAAACACGTTTCCCCCTCATTAGAGGCACTAAAGTGTCCGACTGATCCCCCACTTGATCAGGGGAACAAATGAGATGGATATGTGGGTCCAGCCCGTGCTGGTGGACGCTCCCTAAGAGCCCAATGCTGCTTCAATGATCTCCTGCTAATGACAGGGCCAAACTGGAAGCGAGTCGATAGCGAAAGCAACAGAGCGCACAAATTAATTTGCCTTTCCATTCATTTGGAGGGCAAATCTGTGGGGGTGGGGGGTGGGGAGTGGATCGTTGAACAAGGGGCTCAGCTCTGCAAACTGATCACCCGAGTACTTGTAAGCTGTGGGAGAAAGACAGTGAAACAACAAGGGCATGTTCCGCCGTGAATCATCGTTTTGAAGAACCTCAAAGCTTTGGGACTCCAACATGGAGCCGTCATTCGCGGTGGTGACTCAGACTCTTCACATTCCAGTTTTATGTTGTGACATGTTGTCTTTAGGGGAATATTTACCCGTGGGTTTTTTTTTCCCAACAGAGGTAGGGCATTTTCTGTTTGTGTACAAGAAAGTTGTGTGTCTAATCAGGCACTGACTGAAAGAAGCAAATGCAGAGAGACTGCATGCATGGGGTTCTGGGAGTAGAAGCCTCCGCCTGGATCACTTCATCCATCAGGCCTGTCACGAATCCCAACAGCAACAGCCGCAGCACATGGAAACAACACATCATTAAACCCGACAGGTACTTATTCGCACATAACTCAGCGCGTAAAGTTGGACCGCTCAACCCGCTGCCCCTCCCCATCTCAGCGTGTGATTTACTTACAGCTCCGAAGACGGGCATCGATAACAATTGCTGTTGCTTAAAAGGTGCATTTAGGTGAAGGGGTGTGTGGGTATAGGCGCACATTTGTTTCCTTTACATCCTAGGGTTAGGGAAAGCTCGTTAACCAAAGCAGTTGGAAGCCTGAGTGTTTGATTTGATTCGATCAGATTGGTTGTGTTGGATGGAGGAGATACAACGTGGCAGCTAATGAAAATGGACCAACACTAGGCTAAACCTGCAAACCAGCAATCGCAAGCTTGTGGTCAGTGCTTATGAGCGGTCTCCTCAGGTGAATCCTGCGGCGGTGCCACAGGCCGGTCCCCTGCCATGGTCCAACAGAGCCTGGATGTTGGGAGCAGAGGTGGGCGGATGCAGGAAACGTTTGCGTGTGTTTGTGCCGACGCTGAGCTGGAGGCTGGGACTCCCCGACCTCATGTTGCGGGATTACACATCTGCTTGTGAGTGCCCTCTCTCTAAGGGAGTATTAGTGTTCTTTACCAGGCTTAGAGCCAACATCGATGCCAAACGCGTTTAACTGACCGGAATGTCTAGTGGTGAGTATACAGACTATCATAGACCATTAAATATTCTTGAATCCGTGCTTGTTTCGTTGAAGAAAGTGGAATGATATGAACACAGAACAGTTCAGTCTCGGTGTAGTTGTATGTAAGCACATAGGACAGAACACTAAATGGCACGTTTAATTCTTCTGAATGAAACTGGAAACACATTTGAGCAGACTCCAGGAAATCCAAGCTTATTGAAAAAGAATCATGACACTTACGCTGTTGTTCTCAAAGCTTTTAGACAATCCTCACATGTGCCCCTCTTTAAATTCTAACTATCATTAAATCAAGTTAGCAGGCAAATGACCCGTTTGGCCAATGTGTCTGGCTGGCATCTCTCCGTCCTTTCCTAAAAGCATGCTATTATGCCGCGATGAACAGGCCTAACACGCTGGGAGATGCGCGGGCCTAACTCCACACACAGGGCGTCTGTGTGTGTGAACTAATGTAAGGCAGGCGTAGCGGGATTCTTGACATTCCCGCTGCAGTCCATCAGGCTAATTTAATACAGAGGCCCGGCGGTCCGGTGGTATTGCGGATGGGTCTCAGGGGCTTTGTCTCGACGGTGGCATTAGCCTACATACTGGAGGAGACAATCTCCACTCCCCACACTCACTCAGCCGAGAGATTCAGAAGAGGCCGGGGCCCGCAGACGACTTAAAGATGCTTCACCTCAATGCAATAAGATCAAAATCAATCCTTTGGCAGAGACCCGTGATATCTAATTCCGTGCTCGCGGAGCACTGCTGATTGGGTTACATGTGAAAGCGCCCTGCTTGTCAAACAAGCCCCTTCATGAACCACTGAGCGCAGCCCTTTTGATCTCCGTTTATTACAGCCGTGTTGTTCACGGAACGGCATGCAATGTTTCATGCAACAAATGTAATGCATAATACACCAGCCACACGGACTACAATAGACAGGAAGTGCTTTTTCAGTCTTGTGAAAATGTTTCACGGAGGCATACAAAATATTTATGATAGTGACAGCGTAGAGAATGTTGTCTGGCAGACTGCAGTCAAACTAACTAGTTCCAACTCCAGCCCCTCTGATTATATTTTACAGATCTGGCTGCCAAGCCCCAATGCATTTCCCTTGCAAAGCAGCTCTCCGCGGAATAGATGAAAGACCGAGGAATGACAAGAAACACATTCAACATCTCTGGCTTTCAAGCTCCGGCTTTGGTGGATTTGACGTTCACAATGTCAACTAACTACACACACGCACGCACACACACAGACCCGCGAGCGCACACAACATAAAAAGATAGGTTTTCCCCTCGCCGTATCTGTGTGTTTCCGTCTTGCTTATAGCACACCTCCTGTCAGTTGGTCTCCTGATGTACAGCTTCGCAACTGGCCCGCATGTCAAGCCAGACAGAGCAGACTCATTCAAGAGGCCTCACTCGGAGGACTCTTCAAATATCAAACCCTTCAAATGTCACTCACGTTGGCCCTTGTATTACCCAGGAAGCCTCTCTATATCCCTAGTAATAATTGAATAGAATAGAGCCTATTTGTGAAAACAATTGTACATAGTCTTGACTGCTCGTGAGTAGCAAGGGTTCTCTGGAGCATGTTAAAGGTCTGGTACTTGTGTTGGTGCTCACGGTTTAGGTGACAAGAGGTTGGCATTCTTAGGCAAGACAGCCAAAGCATGCGACCCAGCTCTCAACAGCCGTTTTAACAACAGCTATAAAAACGCAGCCAACCCTTGTATTTTAACAGCCATCATTCTCTCAAATGGTTCATTAAATCCCTCAAAAGTATCTGCAACATTAACATATAAGTATTTGGTCACATTAGGGGATTATAACGTTCAATCTGATTTGCAGAACAGACAGATGTTGCCCATTAGTGAAAGAGAATGAGAGAAACTATCCACAGGACCCCACGGTGTCTCGGTGGGTTTTCTCTTTGTGTGATGGTAGCACCCCCCCGCTTCGCAATCTTCTTAAGTGGTGATCCAGTAAATACTCACTAAGCTGATCCTGAGCTACCTGCAGAATCCAGCCTTAAACAACAAAAGCTGTCTGCAACGTTATAGCCATCCACCAATGGGAGTTGCCGTGTGTCTGACGAGTCCGTCACACACACTGCCTGTCCTAATCAGCATGCCAATGTTCATCCCTCCACCTCAGCTGACAGCAGCCGTAAGTAGTCCCATTTCAAAGTGTGTGTGTGTGTGTGTGAGGAGAGGAAAATCATTATTAAAATCCACTATAGTGTATTGTCTGAACTCCCTATCAAAATGACTTCAGTGCAACATAATAGCTAATGAACACAAATCAAAATTCTTCTTTCATTACTTCATTATCAGTGTTTGTTGGACCCCATGTAAGGTACTTAGTTCTACTAGAATAAGGTCAAGGCAATGGGAAGTGATTGCTCTGTTTCCTCTTGTTAATAAACAGGAAGTGACATCCTCCTCTGTCATATCTTCCCGAGCCAGACCCAGGCAGAGGTCAAGTGGTTCTTAGAGAGCCAGGGCAAGTTCATTACACGTCCAATGGAGCGGGGAGTCAAGACCACGTGCTTCTGATAAACGCATACACGCAGCTTTTAAGGTCACGGTGAAACGTCCCATTTCCATATACTTACAAACCAATTACCTGAGCTAAAACCTTGAGGTGGGTGCCTGGTGAAGAGAGCCCCGAGTCTTACACCAAATTGAAGTCGAGACTCGAGACCTGAGATGCCTGTGCTTGAACGTGAGGAGGCTTTGACCTTGTGAAATAGCTTCACAGCCCGATAACAGGTCTGATCAACACATCACTTGGAATTCCAATGTAAATCTAGTCTGGATTTGATCATGTGTCATTAGTTGTATGAGAATGTCTTTCACGTAGACAAACAGGCAATCCTTTTCACTGTAACTGTTTACTTGTCATGCACTGACAGGCCAGTCAAGTAAACACAGACAGTGTGTGTGGATGTTTCTTTCAACAGCGCTTACATTATCATTTCCAGATCTGTAAACCTGATCTAGAGTTTGAGTTGCTCCCTATCACATAGGGATAAGCTGTGGACGCCGATGACAAAATTAGACTGTTTTCCACCCAACTGTTTTGTTTCAAGAAAACAATCAAAATAAAATAATTGGGAAACAAGAAGCAGCACAAACTTATTTTATAGGTCACCAGCTTTTTAAAAGTAAGTGAGATATTAAGTCCCTCAAATGCTGTTTGACATTAATTAAGTGTGATAAATCACTGTATCCAAAACAATAATCTTGAAAGTAATATTCCATTTAGCTTGGAGAAAAGCTATTTATAGCAACGTCTTGGCTTCCCACAAGCGATTACAAACATACACTATTATACCTTATTATACACAAAATATTCATCACAAAGTCTCTGCTTGGCTGAAGTTAAAATTACAACAAGAAAAACAAGGTTGTTCAATTATTCATCAGGAGCAGCTTTCTAATCAGGACTCTGGCAGTGCCGGGGCAGAGCTGAGTAGACAGGCCAGGCCCTGCAAGTGTGAGCCACTGCTCCGTCAATCCCCCCTTCCCTCCCTCTCTCTCTCCCTCCCTCCCCCCTTCCCCTCCCCTCCCTCCTCTCTCGTGTCCTGTCCACCCCCTTTTCTCTCCTGTTCCCCCCTCCCCCCCTGCTGTGAGCTGCTGGCCCTGGCTCCTACTCTGGAGGGGGAGGCTTACGGAGAGCAATAATATTATGCATTACGCTCCGTCCGCACTGATGCAATCAATGCTCCATTTCACAGTCCTTTTGGGGAGAGAGAGGGGGAGAGAGAGGGAGAGAGAAGTGAGGCAGCGAGGCAGGCAGGCAGCATGGGGCTCCTCGTTGGCATCTGTCTCCAGCGTGGAACTGAAGCCTGAGCCCTGTGGGAGCAGGGGGATGACTACCCGGACACTGAGGGGCTGTTGACAAGCAGAAGCCCCCCCCTACTCCTCCCTCCTCCTCTCTCCTCTACTCCCACCGCTGCTGTAATAAGGCCATTTATGCAGCACTCAGTGCGGGCCCAGCCCAGTACCACAGAGAGGGAGCCGAGAGGCACCAAGGCTGTCTCACAGCATTTTATTTTACAGTCCTTCACAGATGGAACCCAGTGCAGTGTTTACGTCACTGCACAGCGCTCGCCCAGCGCACTCCCATGAACCTCACAGGAGACGTGGGCTCCCATAAATCACTCTCACTGCACATGGCCGTGCGCCAGCACCCTTATCTAATGTCAATTGCCCGGGGGGGGGGATATGGAACACAACACCTTCCGTTCAAGGATGATCTTAGATGGCCGGGGCCACCGGGACATTTCTGGCAAAGTTGAGAGATTTACATTCATCTGTAATAGACCTGCATCGCAATCCTGTCTACATGTAGCGGATGTCTGGGAAAGGGAATAACTGTCTGGCTTGAACATGCTGCTGGAGGGTCTCTGCTACAATGGGGATCAGCGCTAAATGTTCCTACGTGCGTTCATGCTGAGTTACGATACACAACCTGCTGTGGAACTGGGTGAAAGCATTCTCGTGGATGACCCCCAAGTCCTTTGTTGCTGTTGACTGTGTTTGCGTAGGCACACACAGGTGTCGGCGCGTCAACACGTTTCCTGCTCGCTAAGCTACGACGGCAGCTTGCAGCGCTTATCATTTAATCTCATCCCAGGAATATCTTAGCATACTGATGGAACAGTAACAACCGCACTGGATCTCGAGTTCTGCAAATAACGCAAAGCGCGTGACTTTGACCTTTCGTGTTACTTACAGTTAAAACTTGAATTACTCTAATAAATAAATAAATACCGCTTCAGCTGTCCACAGGTTTAGGTTTTTTTCCACACATTTAGGGGTAAAATACATGTAAAGGAAGTGGAAGTTTGCTTAGGAGAAAAGGCGTGCGCTACCAAAGAGAGAGATGGGAAGGGGGTGGAGATCAAAAAGTGTAGGCCTACACTGTCTTTAATTAGCTTACACCTGCCCTTCATGTCGATGGGCCTTGATTACGTCGGTAAGATGAGGTAACTTGAGCCCAGCCTGGGGGCCGGGGAGGACAGCACTGTGGGCGGGGCAGTGACTTTAGTAGCTGGGTCCCTGTTAGGGGATAGGCGGATGCTGTGTAAACCAGACCCCGCCACAGTGAAACTCAATAACAGCCCTTTTAGAAGGGCTGTCTGAAATGCACCTCACACACCTCTCGATGAAGGGGATCAATATAACAAGACAGATGACTACTTACCTGCTCGGCCTCCAAAGCGGAGGACGAGGCAGGCAGCCTCATAAGGAAGGATGCCATGGAGGGCAGATCAATTTAAACGTAAGAACAGTAATGTAAGACCAGCTTCAGATGGATTGGTAACACTTTACAAGGTTACAAGGGGGCATTAATTGAGCATGAATAAACATGAAGTACTTGATGTATGAATTCATTATTTGATGTTCATTCACCCATTATTTCATGTTTGTTAAATTACCCTTGATGTTAAGTATTGCCAACACTTTTTCTGAGTACTGCCCATGTATTCCATTATAACATAGTAGCTTAAAGACTTAACATTAAGGATACATTCATGAACATTAATGAATGCATGAATTAACATCAATTACTTAATGAACATCAGCTCATTAACACCCTGTGATATAGATTAATTCATGTTAATTCATGCAATTTTACATTTCATATGCAACACTTTACAATGAGTGTACATGAATTAACATGAATTAAACCGATCAAGTTGTTTAACTAAACTGCTTTTGCAGCCATTTGGGATTCAAACGGTGCTGTGCAGACAGTGGGAAACGAAACCGCCTCCTATTCCTCAGGTCGAGGCAGCAGTTATGAGGACTTAATACATCATATCGTGACGTCTGCGAGCTGAGGTATAATGGCTGTGTGAATGGCCCACAGGCCTCCTCAACTCCTGCTTGTACAGAGAAGCTGATACCCACTATTAACTATAAAAACGAAATCCCAGCTAATGCCAAGCCAGCTCTGGGCTGTGTGTGCAAGTGAGTCACACAAGAAGGCCTCTGGTGTAAACCAATAAGACTTGGGTAGGAGACATTTCAAAATCTTTCGTTCGTCTCTGAAATCGATTTGCCTCGTGCGCGCCACGGTGAGAACGTACACGGTGCGGAGGCGTCTGTTTCAGAATGCAGGTCGAGGGGAGCGATTCAGTAGACTTGGAGTCAGAGGGGTTAAGCCTTGCTAAGTCTGCTTTCTTTGTCTACCTGTCCGTCTGTCGGCCTTTCCGTCTCACTGTCTGCTTGCCTTGTCACAAAGACAGACAGGGCATGTGTGGTCAAGCGAGCTCTATTGAGAGGGGCAGGGAACTCTGGGCTGGGAGAGAAAGAGGAGTTAAGAGAGCAGTGATGGAGAAGGACGAGGAGAGAGAGAGAGAGGGGGGGGGAGAAAGGGAGAGAGAGAGAGAGAGAGAGAGAGAGGGGGAGGGGGAGAGAGGGGGAGAGAGGGGGAGAAAGGGAGAAAGGAAGTGGACAGATAGGAAAGGTTAGCTCTGTGTATGCTCAGCGGGTGTCAGTTAAGCCTGTGTGTTTGCGGTGAATGAGTGGTACGCGTGTGCGAGTGCGTGTGTATGTGTGTGTGTGTGTACGTGTGTGTATGTAGAATGAGCGAATAGTGCTTTGGCTTTTCTTAAGAGGCTGTAGTGCTGGGAGCTGCAGACAATCAGCAGTCTAACACCTGCATTGGACCAAGACATCAGAAATCACTTAAGATCCTTTCACACGAAACTCCTTCATAAGCAGGAGGGCTAAACAATCACCAGAAACACAGGGAGGAAATAAAAGGGAAGCCACTTACCCCAAAAGCCGTCAAAGAACAGTTTTCAGTACCTGTGGACATGAGGCTAGGGAATGCAGATTCACATCTCTTCCGTTTTTGTGCAGAATAACACTACAAAATAAGTGTTTGGCTGTTCTGACATCCAAACAAACTCCCCAGGCAAGCACTTATCCAGGTATTTGTGTGAAATGTGCCAAAAGGCCCATATTGAGAACAATATAAACAAATGTTGTCTTTTAATCTAGGCTAGCGAACTCCGGCTCAATCTGGCTTTTTGGACTGAAGTTGTCCCCATACACACTCACAAACACACACGATAACGAGCTCTACACTGTACGTGACACACACACACACACCTCCTCCAATGTGATCCACCCCGCTCGGCCCAATTTTGTCACAAAAAAACCCCCAACATATGTCTCTAAGCTTCAATTCAATTACTGCACAAACCATCTTGCGAGCCAATCTCATCCCATTAGAAACACCACACACCGTCATTAAGCGCCAACCCCAAGACCCACTAGGGTTCCAAAATGTACCTAATGCATAATTTACTCTGGCTCTGTACTTTGTGGACGCCTCTTAAAGTGATGAAATAAACAGCAACGATCCAACAAGCAGGAAAACACAAGCATGGTGAATGACAGGCTTAAAACATGAACCACATACACACAAAGATAGAGACATATAGACACAGACAGACGTGTTTGAGCCGTAGTCTAGCCCCGCTATACCAGCAAACCTTGTTTAGGAATTCCCTGGAAGAACGTTTGTCACTTGAAGTGCTGCTGTCATCTTTACTTTCTCCTATTCTCCTCCTGCTTTCATCTTGGATGTTCTGTGCATGTAAACACGAGAAATGGAATCACAGCCGTGATGTGATGTGCGGTTCACCTTGTGTTTGTGCAAGCATGTTTTACATAAATGGGAAAACCTAGCAGGGGGGCTTCATCATTCGTCTGTGAACAGAGTTATTCAGTAAAAGCCAGATGCCAGTGCATCGTCATGCAGCTTACATCAACACTACCCTCAAACCCAGTGTTCTTTTATGATGATATGACATGCCCATCCGCTCCATATGGACCAGACCAATCCCCACACCCCAGGCACCCACCGGACCGATGGAGGGACAAGTAACCAAAGTCACCAGCACAGGAAGGTGTATATGGCTACTGGTGTATAGTGGATTACTGTCGGACAGGCTGTTAAACAACATCTGATAGACTCTCTCTTTCCGTCCACTCCCCCTGTGCCCGGCTCCACCGCTGCAGCCCTGAGACACAGCCAGGGAACCTTTAATTAGGATTTCAACACTGTTTGACCTGGAAAAGACGGATATATAATTGCTTGTGGGGAGAGGCGCAGGCTGTGCCATCATACAGAGACTTGACATCAATGGACCGAAATCAGCATGGTGCAGGCTAGGCAGAGGGGAAGACAGAGAGAGGCTGAGCCAGGCTCAACCACTCAAATGTTAACCTTCACAGACATATCTGATATGGCAAAATTCAGATGAGGATGCAATGGTAGAAGCAGGTAAAAGCAAGGCTCTTTAACAAAACTGAGTCACGATATGGCTTGGAGTTCCAGTGAACTCAGTGATACAGTGAACTCAGGGTGTGGAAGAGGAGAGCGCATTATCCAACATGCAGGTGTGGGGTGCCCAACAGGGCCCTGTCCATGAGCCCCAAAGCATCATGGGTAAGCCTATTCACGACACACACACACATATCCAGTAGGCATACAGATACACACACCCGGAGACAAGTGTGTCCCATGCAAGCTACCATTGGTATGCACTGTGCAGCCAGGCAGCAAAAGGGTCCTCTGTCGAGCCCACCGAAAAAACAACTTGATCAAATGCATCATCATGTGGGCAATTACACCCAAAACAAGTTTTTCCCCCCAACTGAATCGGAACAGGGCTGTACCACTGTGATGGGAATTTCAAATTACACTGAGCAAACATTTGTCTTTTCAAACACATCTTTTTACCAGTCCCATCATACAACAGCTAATGAAAAAAGTCCTGGGCTCTACGAGACGATGGCACCCAGACCTATGAAATCCAGTATTATAAACGAACTTGGACAAACCAATTATATGGGAATAAAATGTAAATGGTCTGTATGCTAATACCCCAGTGAAGATGTGCCACAATATAACTTTCCCCCAGCCGAGGACTGCATTAACCAGCGTCTAGGAGACTTACATTTCACAAGCTGCTGCGGAACCATTAATTCAATGCTCTTATCCGGCTCTCTGGCTGTGAAATTAGTTACACATTCTACCGCCGAAAAACATGCTTGTTTGTCTTTTGAGTTTCGCCTCGGCTAGCGTGTAGCGACAGCAGCTCTGGAGAAGGTTTAAGTACCCTGATTCTTACTATTTTAGAGAAGGATTTCATGTGCAGTATCCTTCCAGACGCTTGGTAAACACTGTGAACAAATAGATTTGACAGCATCAGCCTTGAAAGGAATCAATAACTGTTTAGTGGATGAATTTTCACCTGCATTGTGACCAGATGCCTGCTTGGCTAGTTGGTATAATTGAAGCAAGCAAACTTGTATAAAAATCCCAGGAAGATAAAGGCACTTTATAACCCATGACCTTTGCTTGAATTTAACAGTATGATTTGTGTTGGATACAAAATTCCACATGTACTTGATGATTAACTATTGAGTATATGAAGACACGCACCAGACACTTCTCTGATCCTCTAAACATTTTAAATAGCCTCAGGACATATCAGTGTACTCATTCCGTCTCTCCACCAATCACACAGACCCATTTATCCTGACCAATGAAACGGTTATACGTTTCAAAAGAAGCTGTGCTAAGAACATTTGTGTCATCCTAAACGTTTTTGGCATCTAGGATTAAAAGCTACGGAGGCAGCACTGTGTGACCATGAACAGATGCCGGGGTGGTTTGTGTAAACCTATTTTAATGTGAGATCTACAGGGGTCTCCCCACTGCCCCATGAACGAGCTCCTTCCCAGCATATTAAATCACGAGAGCAAACATTCACTGTGGTTAACAACTGTTTTCCTGCTGCATGCTGCAAATGACCCTAGATGGTGTTTGGTATTGAAGTGACTTTTTACACAGGCATGGCCACTTGACCCATCTTTCATGCGTGCAATCCTGCACCTTGGTGTTAATCATACATGACATCCCATGACGATAAACATGCTTGTATGCCATGATAATAAGTAGGCATACAGTTACATAAATGCAAGAAATTACTGTAATTTGTACCAACTCACCATGTGTATTCGTTTCAAACACGGAACATATATTTGACCAAATGATGAAAGAAGATTAAAGATGCAAAGCCCTTCATAAACCACAACAGGGTATCTACATGGGAAGTGCACTAGACAGCTATGTAAACTGGTATGGGGAGATCAATGAGGATTTGAGCGAGGCCAAGGGAATGGGGACCAGTCCATTGCCTCAGTTCATGTTACATTGATCTGAGAAGCCCCCTTCTTGTTCCCCCTTCTCCTCCTCCACTTTCTCCTCTTGTTGAGTAGCTGCTCACGAACCAGACAGCATGCATTGAAAACATGTTATTTATTCCATTTTTCTCGATTTCAAGTTTGATTATTTTGCAGACATATATTGCGTACTGGGGAGTTAAAAATCCCAAATGCAGGATTATCTAGCTGTGGCCTTAAACACATCCAGTAATGACAGAACATCATATTTGATGTGTCAGTCACTCAGCTGCCAGACTCCATTAACACACATCATACATCATTCGCTGACAGGTTCAGAACGCAGCTAAATGAATATCTGGCATTACTGCCAAGAGGTTGAAATAGATGGTGGTGGAAGGTGGGAAATTAATAGAGGGCTTGAAAAAAAGTGGTATTTTGTTATGAGAGGAAAATATCTTGCAGCATGCCCCTGAGTACCACGGGGGAGTGATTAAAGAATCGTTCGAGTTTTCTCTTTCAACCTAGCAGATGTGCTCAGTAGTACACTGAGGGATGACTAGATTCTAGCTTTGTCTGCTCAAGGTTTGAAGTGGTGTTTTTGGCATTATGAACTGCCTTAAGTAGTTTGGTGTTATTCTTCACGGTGAAGAGCTACCGGTTTTCTCTCTCTCTCTCTCTCTCTCTCTCTCTCTCTCTCTCTCTCTCTCTCTCTCTCTCTCTCTCTCTCTCTCTCTCTCTCTCTCTCTCTCTCTCTCTCTCTCTCTCTCTCTCTCTCTCTCTCTCTCTCTCTCTCTCTCTCTCTCTCTCTCTCTCTCTCTCTCTCTCTCTCTCTCTCTCTCTCTCTCCCCATCTATATCTTTCTGTATCTTTCTCTGTGCTCGCTCTCTTTCTCTCTTTTGTCTGTGCTCTCTCATTCTAAAAGTGTTTGTTTCTGATTGTTTCTGATGGAGGCTATCCACATAGATTAGTACATGAAAGTCTGTCTAAGAGCATCAGTTTACACTTTACATAACAAGTTCCTTTGTTACAGTGTACAGAGTAATAAGCAATGTAACGACATGAATCACATATGTTTAATATGCAATAACATTTTGGTAGAGCCTGTAATTATACACTTCAATTACATGTGTTGTCAAGTATCACCCTGAGAACTAATCAGGTGGCTTATTCACATGGTTGTTCTATTGACAGTGTGTTATTTAAGACTGTCCTAATTATGTTACTGAAATTGTCCCACTGCCTATTATAATGTAACCAACTTTTGTAGTAACAATTTAACAAGAACACTCATGTAACACTCAAGTTTCAGTGAGTAGCAAGTTGCCTTTACACTCCACATGCTTTTTTCACATTCATTTTTGATCTAATTAGTCATCTTGTTGCCATGAACCCTTCGGCAGTTGGCAGAAATCATTCATTCATTTTCATTAAATTCTATTAGTCTTTTGTGGACAATTATCCTTTCCTACTAGATCCCAGACAGCTTAGCAATAAATATTTTGCAGCTGAGTAACCTTGAGTTTAT
This sequence comes from Osmerus eperlanus, assembly GCF_963692335.1. Taxonomy (NCBI): domain Eukaryota; kingdom Metazoa; phylum Chordata; class Actinopteri; order Osmeriformes; family Osmeridae; genus Osmerus; species Osmerus eperlanus. The sequence continues at coordinate 8,402,259 of NC_085036.1, forward strand.
TACAAAATGTCAGTCATCCTGAACCATGTCATCCAAAATAGGCTATAGTGATATGATTAGGCATAAGTGAGAAATCCCTCACTATAAGTGACAGCATGACACAATATTTATTGACGACAGCCGTTTAGTGCCTTATGATAAGGTACTGGTGTAAATGTTCCGTCAGGCTTTGATAGGAGAATAACCAATTTGACTCAACCTGCCATAGAAGTAGAGCAAAGCTACACAGCAGGCAGTGGGCACAGGTCCTTTAAGAATGCTTGCACTCTTGCTGGTAGAGACCATAGTGTAGTTGGTATGGTAACTATTAATTTAACCAATGGAAATTGGTTCCTCTTTAGCGAAGTCTTCATTGTTTAAGCGCTATGAACGCCACCAAGTGATCGATTTCTGAGGGTAGTACAACCTTTTGGCCTTGACCAAATGAAGCTTAGTGCGGATATTAAAAAGCCTACTACACAACAAACATGTAATATCGAATTGAAGTAGGTACAAAGGTGACACCGCAGTTATTGTATTGCGGTGCGCTCAGAGCTTTAAAAGAAACGTGGTACAATCATTTGGTAATTTTGCTCAAAATGCTTTAACACAGAAAACCCAGAGCCTCTCGCATCACTCAATAGGCAGGCTCAATGGAAAGCCTACCTCTGAGGGTTCACTTGTAAAGGACAGCTGCAGCGGGGCTTGTGGAGCGTCTGGGTTTCTATGCACTGAATGAGAACACCTTGCTGAATTTCAAGAGAGCTACTCTGCAAAACTGACAAGCAATTCACTGGCATGCCGGAAACCAAAAAAGGGTTTGTCGGTGTGGAGAAAAACACATTGCTTTTGGCGATACTGTACAGGCCACACTGAGAGACAACATAAATGGGGAGTGGCAGAGGGAAAACAGGAAACTGTTTCAGCTCAGAATGTTAGGTGGAGGATACCACTGACTAAGACTGTAACATCATGCCAGTGAAATATAAGGTCATATATTCCTTTAGGAGACACTTTCATCCAAAGCGTAAAGGGTTTGAACCTGCAATCTCTTGGCCTGCAGTAAGGCATGTCAAAGTAGTACATGTATGCTTTCATCCATGATTTGGTAAGATAAAAATCTAAATAAAGACCAATGTGAACTAACAAATCAGGGGAACACTCCCAAGAGGATATTGGTTGTATTCCTGTAGTTCCACTAGTGCCATGCTAAGGGCTTAGAACCTTCTGGAGCTTCTGGACGCCATCCATCCAACTGTAAGCCCTTGTCTGGGACATTTTTGTACAAACAAATCCTGAGCGGTGCACAACAACACGCGCTCTGTGACAGAGATATAGATCTCTGGCTGAACAAACTCGTTTAAAGCCACATCTGTTGATATCCAGCTCCCACAACAACAAAATATGCACACAGGAGCCAGGGTATTGGCCATTTCACCCAGCCAGGCAGTAGCCTGGGCTGGAGACAATAACAAGCCCATCTTAACATAGCGTTAAGATGGATTTAGGGCCCTTCCAACCGAGATAGCAAAACACAGATTAAACGCTGAAAACACACATCCAAGCACGTCTCAAGAGAGGGCCGTGTAGCAGCAGACTGAAGGGTAGCACTTACCTCCAACGCCTCGAGTGTCGTGAAGCCGGCGATGGAAAAGCCATCTATGATGTCCTCCTCGGAGGAATTGGACTCCTTCCTCTTCCTCCTCGGGGGCCTGGGACGAGAGGAAGGGGGCTCCCTGGCCCCCTCTCGTTCCGAGTCCGAGGAGAAGCGGAACACGGAGCCCCTCGCGTGGTTGTTCCTTATCCCATTTGATATCCGCTCCCGATCCCTCTTTGACCTCGACTTCCTTTTTTTGCGGAGCCCATTGGACCGAGGGCCATCCATTGCCTCTGAGGGAAAGCCCACCTAAGCACTTTCTCTAGCTGGGAGAACCAAGCCCGTTTAAGAGCAACAGTTCCAGGTGCAGCTTAACTCCCCACCAATAAAGGCCTCCTACACAGGTGTGCCACAATTTCCAACAAGCAGTAAATTCGGATGCGAGCGTGCGAAATCCAATCGAAATCGAGGCGTCATGTAATATCCAGAGGGCACTAGCTCATTGAGAGAATGCAGAGTCACTTTTGGCGTGCTGGGTTTCCGAGCCAAAATTCCCAAAAGGCGGTCCGTGTAATCTGCTAGCACAGAGTGAAACAATGCACCGGAGGTCAAAAAAAACGGTCAACTCCAAGAGCCGCAAAAAAGAGGTTCAAGTTGAACAAAATGTCTGGTCACTGGCCATGTCCTGCCATGGTGAGCCGACTGCAGCATGCCACATCCTCCTCGTCCAGGACCCCTCTCTCCTTACAGGCAGCCAGGGCGGCTCTCTCTCCTGGAAGTCAAAGAGAAAGAGAGCACACATTGGCAACATGTTTTCTCTGCACGCCTGGCTGTAGAATGCATGAAGTCAATGAGCCCTTTTCAAAAAAGGTAGGGATATCATACAGGGCGAATGCAAGACAAATTAATGTTTCATTAGTGTGACCACAGACTCATCTGCAGACCAGATTGTGCTTTTTTAAATGGGTGATCATTATGCCCTTTGGCTGAGATCATTATGTGCTTTAAGTGCTCCTCAGTTGGTGGCCCTAGAGCTGTTTCTGTTCACTTCATCCCTACCAAATCTTTCGACAAAATAAGTACTTTCGACCCATTTTCAGCTGTAGGAACATCAGCTTCTGACTGTGTATGGCATAGACATTGCAACACTGCCCCTTGCAGAACAACTCCACAGAATGGTGTCATTTTCATTTGTCTTTTCGTCTCGACCCTGTAAGTGTTTAAAGCGTTCATTCCTGGAAATGGAATCGCCAGCATACGGCGCATTAAGAGCAATGCAGCCCACCGTAACAGGAGAGCGTGTCATAATGCCTTTCGTTTACCACACCCCGGTTCACCCTTTCATGACCCGGTATCAACAAGTTGCTCCACAGCAGACTCCACAAGTCACCTCTTCTACCCAGAAAAACCCCTTTCACTCGGTCTTCCTTAATCTCATGCGAGTCATCTCATGATGTTGAGATGCCCTTGTGGGGCCCACGAGGAGACCCTATCCCATCCACGGCTCTGTCCAACACCAGCGACAACATCTCCAGACGCGTCCCATGGGAACGAACTTGAACACGTGGTCACCTCGGCCCGACCACGCGGGCCGTGACCTCTACGCTACACACTGTTGTCCCTCTGTATCGCCACGGTGATATGGTTCGTCTCCCTGACACGACCGTGACACCCCCACATCGCATGGCGTCACGATCCCAACACACCGAAGCAAACGTTGTTCTCTTCATTCCCGGAATTAGTGCTGAAAACCCTCCAGCAGCCGCTGAAGTCTGCATGACATCATCTATGAGGGAATGTAGCAAAACGATACAGACACGCACAAAAACAGTCCCCCAGCCTCATCCAAGCCGGTCCCTGTTTCATCATTCTCCTCCCCATACCTAGGAATGTTCCACAGGGTTCCACAGGGAACACACCTTTTCCCAGCACCACCCAGCACCCCTCGACCATCAGTCACTGCCAAACCATCATCTCCAACTTTACATGATGTCATGGTCCAAGCATGGCTCAGCAAGGTGGATGGGGTTGAACATAAATGAACAAGTGATAAAAAACCTATAGCCAGACAGCCTGCATGTGTCAAATGTTGCACATAAGCACATTACAATGGCTTGCAAATTTGGCTCATTTGAACACATGCATAATAAGAGGGCAATACAATCTCTTCAAAATCCCAAGCTCGTCTATGCCACAACCATTCCAAAAATCATCCCCGTCTATGCTGCAGTTTTGGTCTTGTTCAGCCTTGAAGCCAAATCCAGCTTTCCTATAACGGTCCTAAGCTGCTGTTTCCCAGTACCTATCCCTTTTAACCTGATGCCCCGTGCCACCACTGCTCTAATGACATAGGATAATATACAGCTGTAGTAAATCGTTCCAAAGCAATTTTCGCCCCTCCAATTTCTCGTTCCCTGCAAATATAACACTCTCTGGCTGTCTTCGTTCAGTCCTTTTTGTCTGCCTCTCTGTCAGTAAATCTCGCGCTCCGTGGCCAGTCCAGCCCACAACAGCGACTGGCACTGCCTGCTGTTCCAGCTCCGCTTTATTTTCACACAAACACACAAAGCGAGCCTCTTTTCCTCCAAGACACGTCATGCAAAACCAAGAAATGCAAACCCTGGCAAGTGAGGACCGTCCAGGCAAGTCGCAGGCATACGGATACGAATGGTCAATGAAAGATAAAACAAAAGGAAAAAATTAGCAAACAAATAAATCCCGCAAGGAAGCAAAGGGGCTCTCCTCTCCCAGTCCGTGCTTCAGGATCCCGGAGAAGGCACCGGGCGCAGTGATATGGCGATGCCGCAGTGCCGCTTTACAGTGCATGCGCTTCCCCGGCGCAAGTAGTGCTGTCTGTGGAATTATGTCCAGGCTGTTATGACAGGTGGTACTTCTCCCCATGTAATCCATCGGCGAAGTCAAATTTTCAGACACAAGTGCGGACATACGCCTCTAACTTAACAATTACCGTTGTATGGCTTTGTTATTTACTAAGGTACAAAAACTGAATTATTGACAGCAGCTCAATATTTAGCCTAGACTGCTTATTGCATACATTTCATTGTCATTTAAGTACATTTTGCAAACAGAATAAGTATTCCTACATTGACAAGAGTCAACAAGTATTTGTTTGTATGACAAAATCCATAGAACCAATCCATGCCTCAGAACGAGCCCCACAATCCACATACCTTAGAGCAAGTGACACCATTTATACAACAACCTATGCATATTCAGTAGTTTCCTCAGCAGGTGAACTCAGAAGGTTAGAACTGAGAATGACACCATGGCAGGCAGTATTATTGACATATCCATCCTCTCTGCGCCAGGTATCAGATTATGGTCTGGGTTATGTAACAAGAATAGGCTTTCGCTGTGTGGAGACCTGGGGGACATCTAAGGTAATCTCTCCTGTCAACACAACTGTGAAACTGACGCAGGAGGCTATGGTACGAAATATTTGATAAATGTTTTACACATAAATGTTCATTCCACCAAGAAGGAATGCCCGAACATCTTAATAAATTAGATGGTAGTGTGAAAAGTTATATCTGATATCCCCATTATAGTCTAAACCTTTCCAGAATGCTGAAAGAAACGAAATCCCTGTTGGGATAAGCACAATGGTAATTACACATGTAGCCTGCATCATGTAGATTAATGGCTATTCAGTATCACATTAATAGACTCACGGGATGTATTTATTGCATTCTCCTTTGGTAAAGACATCCATCTGAAAATACATGAACAAGCCAAGAGTTAACGTTCCACCTCAGGATACACAATGTTACTCGGTGATTGATTCTCTGATGTTTCACGCTTGGTCTAACCAATAACTGCAGTCCACGAACAGTGAGTCTCCTGAGTTGCAGATTCATTATGGCCAGAGTAATGCATTCAATTGATATTCTATTGCCTAGAGAGGGAACATGATTATGCAAGGTTGTAGTTATTCAAGATCTATGCAATGTATCATTCGAGAACAAAGAATCAATACGTTCATACATAGTTATTGCAGCCCTTTTTGGTGACCTGTGAGCAAGAAGGGAGTGTCTCACCCTGTGAGAGCACTGGAGTCGCAGAGGGCCTGAGAAATGGATCCTGAAAACTATCATCACTTAAGCACATTATTTGAATTATTTATTTTTCTTGCAATCACGGCACTTGGTCCTTAGTCTAGATTACCCAAACACCCAATTTGCTATTTCAGGGACCTTAAACATTTCAAACTATGCCACCGAATAATGTATACATTATTTAACGTGTTGCCATGATTTCTGTGTTGTGTTCATTTCACTATGAGAGGATTTTTGGGTTGCAGTTGTCACTCATAGTACCAGCTGAACAGTATTGATTCCTTCTCCACCCCAGCCAGTTAAATGCTCAAATGGGAAGTGTCAAGTGTGTAAAAGCATGAATTGGACTGCACACAAACAACAGTAGTGTTTTCATGTGTGTTTGGGGAGGGGTATGGCACTGAGGCCATGTGTATGGCACGTGCAGGGGGTGTGAGGAAGTGGTGGTGGGGTCTGTTCCTCCCTCGCGAGTACCCCCCCCCCAGACTAGAGCAAGGCTAACAGCGGTGTCCTGGAACACACACACACACGCACCAGCACACGGACACGCACTTGACCCTGACGCATCTTCTAGGAGGGGCATCCTTTTGACAAAGTGTCATGTGGGGAGGGAGGGGGGGAGGTGACAAAGAGCTGGCTAATTCAGCTGTCCTGGCCGCTCCTCATTAGGAGGGGAAGATGAATGGGCTGGCCCTGCCCTCCTCTCAGCTAAACCACAGTCAGCTTTAATTACACAAGCCCAATTCTGGGCTCTGCCCCTTCGACACCGTCTCCAAGTTTAGGCAGCTCTGCGGCGTACGTGCACAGTACTCACTTGGAATCATATGGCAACATTCATGTTGTGTAGGCGATTTTTTGGGCGTTTCAAGTTTCATACGAAATCTGAATAGTAGAAGTCTACAATGATTCCGCTTTTCCCATTTGCCTCCCAAGACTCGATCCTGACTATCCTTGACAAAAGCTCATCAAAACTCAATATTCCCCCTTGAATAGCAGTTCCAAGAAGATGAGAACTACTTCTAACTTGTTCAATAAGCTGGAGACACTGCAGTGCGACTAACCAAGGGCACCGCACCCAGTGTGAACAGTGTGCCTGGCTGCTGGCCTTCAGTAACTCTGTCAACATGAGGGTCAAGTCAGAGGTAAGCCCCACCAGATGTAACTTCTTCACCTGGCTCCAACCATGACTTGGAATCTCTATTACCAAGACACAGGTCAAACACTTGAGGAGAAAAGCAACAGGCTGAGAAGCAACAAGCTACTCTGGGGAGAAAACGCGAGAGGCGAGGAGGACTGCCCAGTCAGAGGTGATTCAGAATGTCTACTTGAAGATGCCAAAGCCAACAGACAGTTAATTACTACTTCATCTGAGGAATTCAACTAACTCAGTGCTGCCAGGTGTATGCAACACAGAGGAGGTGTCAAGGCATTCACCTCATGCCTTGTAGTGTTTGATGTAAGGTGGAACTATGCCAGCTGCCTCAGAAATGGCTTCAGTCTTAGCATAATCATCACACGGAAAATAATACTCTATAATGTGTAACTACAGTACATTTACCATACAGTACAGAACGGCCTGACTTTCCCTGTAAGAACAGAAGATAAGCAGTCTCAGCTGTTTTCCTAAATGATGCAACAACATAGCAGATAGACGTAATTAGGGAACGAGATCTACAAATAGATAATCTCTTTGTTACCTCCTTTGCTCTGCCACAAACCCTGGTTCTGCTCCGAAACACCTCTCGACAATCCAGACAGTATATCTAGTCTTGGACTGCAACATTAAACTGCTCAGTGGTGTAGTGGTCTTACCTCCATCCCCCGGGCTTTGTTTGTGAGCCACAGCGGCCCTTGTCGTACACTCGGCGTGTTCACCCATGGTCTTTATTTAGATGTCTCCAGCTCTGCAGGCAGGAACATCAGCATGACGGACCGTTAAGCAGCATCTCCGCGGCTCTCTGACTCCATCCTCTACCTGCAGAGCGTGGTGCTGAATATGCTGGTGCTTGCAGCCACACAACATATCCTGTAACGCTGATTTCAGTGGTAAAATCACGTCTGGGGAAATCACGTCTGGGGACTGGGATTTCAGGGAAGTGCACAGACGTTTTGAGGGGCTGTTGCTCCGACCTGAAACAAGGTTAGAGCAAAAGTCCTCACTGTGATTTTAAGTATCACCCATCAACATGTACCGGAATGGGGCGAAATATGATAACTGAACCACAAATGTATTTTACATATGTAAACTGTTGACATTTTAAAGATGAATAATGTTTTAAAAGCTTGATAATTGATTCCTTCATATGAACAAGAGCATATCAAACATTTTGCAAAAATAACCACAAATGTAGTTGATGACACCCAAAATACAAAGCAGCCAACTTGCTGTGCAACAACACTGTGTGGGAGCATGGACACTGCACTAGCATATTTTCTGGGATTGTACAAAGATAGATACATGTTCAGAGGTTATGTTTGGATAATGTTAATGCAGTTGTTACACATATTTTGGGATAGGACAGCACAAATACCTGTAATGTTATATAGCTTGGGAACATTGATGATGTTGTCATGACAGAATATTTCTACTTGACTAAAGTTCTACTTGCAGAAAGTAAGAAAGCTATTTAATTTAATCTAATTTAAGCAATTATGTATTAGATATTAGAATATTAGAGGGGCAGCTCAGCCAAAGAGTTCAAATGGGCGGTTGCTCCATGAACTTGATCCCGAACCTGTGCACATCCCTAGGATTAATGACTAAACCAGTCCCTCAAGGCTCAAGGAGTGCTTAATGCCCTTGAACCACATGCTAAAACACAGGGAAACAGGTGGCTAATTAATTTCGAATGACCCAGACCTCCCGATGACCCATCATTCTCAAGAGGGGATGCAGAGCCGACTGTGACAGTGTGACTACATTTTACTGATAGGTGACAAACGATGGCAAACACATTTTGCCATAATGTCAAAGAGAGATGAGAACTTGATTCCAACAGCAGATTTACAATTCCAGAACCAGAACATAAACAGTGCGCTACGTGAGCGAGTGAAGAGGCAGTGAGCCTAACATCATTTCATCAGAGCGCTGAGTATGATTGTGGGAAGATGAAATTGTCCACGAAGCACCAGTATGAATCCACATGATTGAAAACTAAAGCCTACAGCTGTGAATTGGAAGGCATTGAGAAAAACTCCCTGATGCTAATGTATGGGGCCTGCCAGAATCTTCTTTGTTCATGTTACTTCCACTGGCTCACACAATCAATCACTTTTGCATTTGAAGTTTGCCAGTTCATCCAGTCAGGCTATGACACAATGAACCAAGATGAACAGCTACATGAGGACAAAAGCCCAGAGTGACATTGAGTCCAATAGCAGCTGGTCTCACTGAGAGATCTCAATGATTAAAGACTGATTCGGGATGCAGGTCTCTCTGAAGTCCTCTACCCTCTATGCCAGCGATGGCATTTCACTAAAATACTCCATACCTGATCCACCTGAGAGTGAATAATTTTATCGAATGCTTGTCCCATTTTTCTTTCAATTTACTATATAAGTTGATATACTGCCGCTGTACACGTTGAGCTTCAGTCTTGGCTTTGCATAGAGGAGTATATTCCATATCTGTCATCTGGGCAAATAAAGCCCGCCGGCTTCCAAATATAGCCTGGGAAGAAATGCAACAAAGAGAAAACAAAAGATGAAGGAAGGAATAAAGCACTGACACAAAACTGCTCTTCCTTTTGCTTTTTAGCTTAAACAGTGTGGTACCATAATACTTTCAAGTTACACAGAGGATATTGAAAATGATGGTTGACCTATAAAAACAAGAACATTTCTCACCATACATGCATCCTAAACTCAGGTTCATGTTTTGACAGGTATCTTGGTATACCACAGTACAAGTTTTCATAGAAGTTGGACTTATGTTCCTGGAATAGTGTGTAGTACTTAATGGCCTCAGTGCTTTGGTGTCGAATGTCTGACCCACAAAGAGAATCAGCTACATTTATCTCCACATTTATTGGTGCAATGACAGAAAGTTCCCAACCCCATTGTTACCTCAATCAGCCAGTCCCCTAAGTTGAAGCATTTTCTAGGGTGTGTGTACTGAACAAACTGTCGGCACTGTGGCCGACAGTGTGATGACCGCGGGAAAACTCAACCCCTCCTCCACACCCGGCCTCGGCTAAAGACACACAGACGCATGCAAACATTTCCAGTCCGTTTCCCTAACACTACAAACACATCCCTGTACAAGCAGACTCCCTCAAACTGGGCTAATTGTGTGTTTTATGATCCAAAACGGGAACAGTGTGTGTCATTGTGCAGTGCAGAGGAGGGTGAGGGGTGGAGTAAGGGGCGGTGAGGAGCCGAGGTTGTGTGTGTGTGTGGGGGGGGGAGGCGGGGGAGGCGGAGGAGGCGGGGGAGGTGGAGGAGGCGGGGGAGGCGGGGGAGGCGGGAGGGTTACTGTGGCTGTGGGAGGGGGGGGGGGGGGCTCTCTGGAATACGAGGCAGGGATATTTTCCAATTACTCAGCCCTCTCTCCCTCGCGTCCCATAGGGCGAGGGAGGCAGAGGCAGTGTCGTGCCCGTTTATTAGTATTAGGGCCTCGTTCCCCCTGCGAGGCGACTCCCCCTCCTGCTCCGTAAAGCGGCGGGCCGCGCTCCATGCTCACAGGATCCACCCCCCCCCCCCCAATTGAATTTGTAAGCCTCCAAATGAAGTGGATTGTGAAAGACAAAATGACATGAAATATATCTGCTGGAGGAAAGGGTTGAGTGGGGGGCTGGGAGACGAGGAGTCCTGGGGAGGACTGGAGGAATGTAGGAGGTGCATGCCACAAAGAAATAGAAAAAGGCAGAGAGAGAGAGAGAGAGAGAGAGAGAGAGAGAGAGAGAGAGAGAGAGAGAGAGAGAGAGAGAGAGAGAGAGAGAGAGAGAGAGAGAGGGAGTGCGAGACAGAGATACTAGCAACGACTAAATTCCATTCTCATTACTCTCCTACGGTACAGATTCGCCTACTTGCATTATTGGGGGCAATCCGTTTTGCGGTCATTAATTTACAGGCTCACCTACAGTAACAGTCCATTATGGGGAAAAACCAGCATCATCACAAATGAATCTCATGGGTTACAGAGCGTTTACAAGACATGTTTCGTTAGGTTCCGAAATCACGCACACACGCACACACACACACGCAGAACGTGGCGAGGGACCTTTTCTATAAACAGTTGCTCCAATTTCTCAAATCACCCTCACTGGTTGAAAAGAAATCATGTAATACTCCCATTTTTTTTCCATTTCCATAATGGAGAGCCATTGTTCCCGAGGATTGAGCCGGCTTACGGGGATCAGGAGGGATGATCGTGTGCCCTCCTCACCAGACTCCTCCTCAACAGACCTCCGTGGCGTGTGCTCACACGCGCTCTGGCACCAAACGGACGGCAAAGGTCAATGCGAAAGGTCAAAACTCTGCCGACGACACAGGGTTGGACCGGGAGCCTCGTGGAATAACAACCGAGTATTGCGACGTGGAGGCAGAGCGCAAACAGGGGGGTTTGTCACTGGTTGAGCTGGCGGCAGACTTCTCTCCACACAGCTCCAGGTGAGAAGACACCGGGGTGGGGAGGAACCTGGAGCTTCGTCTGCAGGCTGGGGCTGACTCCATCTGCAGGCTGGGGCTGACTCCATCTGCAGGCTGGGGCTGACTCCATCTGCAGGCTGGGGCTGACTCCATCTGCAGGCTGGGGCTGACTCCATCTGCAGGCCGGGGCTGACTCCATCTGCAGGCCGGGGCTGACTCCATCTGCAGGCCGGGGCTGACTCCATCTGCAGGCCGGGGCTGACTCCATCTGCAGGCCGGGGCTGACTCCATCTGCAGGCCGGGGCTGACTCCATCTGCAGGCCGGGGCTGACTCCATCTGCAGGCTGGGGCTGACTCCATCTGCAGGCTGGGGCTGACTCCGGCTGCAGGCTGGGGCTGACTCCATCTGCAGGCTGGGGCTGACTCCATCTGCAGGCTGGGGCTGACTCCGGCTGCAGGCTGGGGCTGACTCCGGCTGCAGGCTGGGGCTGACTCCATCTGCAGGCCGGGGCTGACTCCGGCTGCAGGCTGGGGCTGACTCCATCTGCAGGCCGGGGCTGACTCCATCTGCAGGCTGGGGCTGACTCCATCTGCAGGCTGGGGCTGACTCCATCTGCAGGCTGGGGCTGACTCCATCTGCAGGCTGGGGCTGACTCCATCTGCAGGCTGGGGCTGACTCCGGCTGCAGGCTGGGGCTGACTCCGGCTGCAGGCTGGGGCTGACTCCATCTGCAGGCTGGGGCTGACTCCGGCTGCAGGCTGGGGCTGACTCCGGCTGCAGGCTGGGGCTGACTCCATCTGCAGGCCGGGGCTGACTCCATCTGCAGGCCGGGGCTGACTCCATCTGCAGGCCGGGGCTGACTCCATCTGCAGGCCGGGGCTGACTCCATCTGCAGGCTGGGGCTGACTCCATCTGCAGGCTGGGGCTGACTCCATCTGCAGGCTGGGGCTGACTCCATCTGCAGGCTGGGGCTGACTCCGGCTGCAGGCTGGGGCTGACTCCATCTGCAGGCCGGGGCTGACTCCATCTGCAGGCTGGGGCTGACTCCATCTGCAGGCTGGGGCTGACTCCATCTGCAGGCTGGGGCTGACTCCATCTGCAGGCTGGGGCTGACTCCGGCTGCAGGCTGGGGCTGACTCCGGCTGCAGGCTGGGGCTGACTCCATCTGCAGGCTGGGGCTGACTCCGGCTGCAGGCTGGGGCTGACTCCGGCTGCAGGCTGGGGCTGACTCCGGCTGCAGGCTGGGGCTGACTCCATCTGCAGGCTGGGGCTGACTCCATCTGCAGGCTGGGGCTGACTCCGGCTGCAGGCTGGGGCTGACTCCATCTGCAGGCTGGGGCTGACTCCGGCTGCAGGCTGGGGCTGACTCCGGCTGCAGGCTGGGGCTGACTCCATCTGCAGGCCGGGGCTGACTCCATCTGCAGGCCGGGGCTGACTCCATCTGCAGGCTGGGGCTGACTCCATCTGCAGGCCGGGGCTGACTCCATCTGCAGGCCGGGGCTGACTCCATCTGCAGGCTGGGGCTGACTCCATCTGCAGGCTGGGGCTGACTCCATCTGCAGGCCGGGGCTGACTCCATCTGCAGGCCGGGGCTGACTCCATCTGCAGGCTGGGGCTGACTCCATCTGCAGGCCGGGGCTGACTCCATCTGCAGGCTGGGGCTGACTCCGGCTGCAGGCCGGGGCTGACTCCGGCTGCAGGCTGGGGCTGACTCCGGGTCTCCGGTCTGCCCTTACAGCCGGAGTCCCCTGCAGGCATCCCTGCGATGCTCAGGATCCTGGGCTGTCGTTTTAGATGTTGACAACCTTTCCCCCTTGATGGGGACAGATGACCACTCTGTGACAATTTCCCAGTCTTTTAATGATCCTCTTCATGCGCAGGCTTGGACTAAATGCCGCAGGGTCACCGGAAGGGTGGGGGGTTGGGGGGGTTGTTTCTTGGAAAGGGAAACAGATTGAAGGACAGAAATGCTTAATGCCAATTGGCTAATTTGGAGCAATTGACTTGCTGCCTCTGCTGCATGAACGTGATGTCAGATGAAGTTTGAAGGCGGGTCATAGGCTACACAGGCGAGGCAGCCACTAGTCTTACTGTGATTGATATTTGGGGCGCACACACACACCTGTGTGCAATTAAAATGTGCAATTAAGCCATGTGAACATGTAAGGAAGGGTCATTCTCAAAAGACCTGTCCTTATGAAATATTTGCCTAAAATATTGCAGGCGGTCGAGGAAAACAAATATTCTATTTAATCATGCTGCGGCATTCAGCTTTCAGAGGGGCTACACTCATGAATTGTTTATGAGCTAGTCCAGGGCTTCAATAATGAGTGACAAATACGGATCATTAGGGTGCAGACAGGCTTCAAGCAGGATTTCCCACATGCCCCAGGCTCTCAATCAAAGCGCTCATGAGGAAACGACAGGATGCTGTTGCCCTAGCGACTTGAGGACAAAGAGCAGGCTTGTCTCCACTTCGCGCTGGTGTGTTGCTTCAAGTACTTACCTCTCAACCTGCAAAAGATACTGGTCACTCTCCCAAATACAATCCAACAGCATTAATGTGTGTCTGTGTGTGTGCGTGTCTGAGAGAGAAGATGGAGAAAGGTTAGGGTCGGCGCGCGCGGGGGGGGGGGCAGCGACGCCAACACACACACGCCTGAGTGTCCATCCGTGAAATTCCCTCTCGGCTTTCCTCCCATCCTGTTGTCCTTCCTCTGAGGGCAGCCAGGAGCAGTGGTCAGCCACATCAAGGTGACCAGGGGCCAAGTCCAAGTGCTCACCTCATACCTGGGCCGGGGACTTGGGTAGGAGGAGCCATCTGTTCTGCATGGTTTTCTTGGGGATCTTTTGCAGAGGAAACCCTTGTGAGCGCGGGCAGGGCATGCCAACTCCACACAGAGAGACCAGGGAGGAAGCGGAGCTGATCACCAAACAGTGCCCAAGCAGGAACCAAACCCAGAACCTTCTTGCTGTGAGACTAGGAGTGTGTGCGTGTGGTTTAAACGTTTTCTTTTTTTCTCTTCTGAAATAAGGAATTCTCAACATGCTACCGATCGTTGAGTTACTCTTACACAATGGTGCTGTTGACCATTGGATCGTTAGGTTGCGACGGCAAAGAACCATTATCCTCTATTTATTCAATATACAAGCAGCTCTATTTGGGTTCATTGGACAATTCGGGGTACATTTCGTCCTTCGCAAAAGTGCCGGGGGGTTGCCATGGCGACGTAGACCCCCCCTTTTCTTTTTGTCTTCTCCTTATTCAAATGCTTGTACAGTAGGAGGCAATCACACAGAGGTTGTAATTACAAGCAAGTGTCTCACAAGCTCCCCATGGTAATGGGATCTTTCTATGGGCTTTGATGGCACTGTCTGCACGGCGCGATGAATAACTCAGGAACACAGACTCCGATTGTCGTCCCACTTCCCTCCTGGCGGTCACATGACGAGCCTCTGTTGTTCGGGAACGCCGGGGAACGGGCGGCCCACGGAACGGCGGGCCGGAAGACAAATTGATAGAGTGATGGTGACGGATGGGTTCAGGAGCGGCCAATCTGGCTGATGGACTGAAGATATGTTAATAAAAAGAGGCTCCGGGGAGGTCACAGCGCTGGCGTGGCCTCCCCACTGGGGAGGCCTGAAAACAAGCCTCTAGATTACAGCTTCAGCACTGATGAATAGCTGCTGGCTGACATCACCCATAACGCTTCAAAAACTGTCACCTCTCATCGACGCCGGTGCTTTTTTTGTTTTTTTTTTGTTTTTCTTCTCTGAGATTTGAAAGGAGCCTTTCAAGGAGTCGTGATTAAAGCGTGGAACCTTGAGTCTTGATTTCGTGATGTATGCGTGGTACATGTGAGGAACATGCACCTGTTCATACATCATGCTGTAAACCAGCTACCCCACGAAAGAACACGATGTTTCGGAGAACGCCACAGCCTATTCATTAGGGGTGGGGGCCATGTACACTCTGCTCGCTAGCGTAGGCTTGGAGTGTTTCCCAGAATTCACCACTGTGAGTAAACTACGGACGGCGTGGACCAAAGTTCAGCGACAGTGGAGACGTACCGATTCCAGCATGCTTGGCGGATTCAGCGCGCTGAATTGAATCCAGTTTTGTATTGCTGACGTTGTATTATCTGCACACACAATGCCTTCTGCGCACACAGCCACTTCTCTTTAAACCACATCTTGTCAAGGACTTTGCTGACATTACTGCTCTGAAAAGTCCCTCGGGTCAATTCATCGAGTGAACACGTGTCAACTGCAAATGTTCAGCAATTAAAAACGTGAAACGGAAATGCATCGAACTTTGCGTTTAAGTCCTTGGCTGGCTGGAGATGGTGGAAATATTGTGTTACTAGGACAGAACTGTTCTTTATTATCCCACACCTCCATGTCCGGATCGTGCGAGAACTCCTCTCTCCAGCCCTGTGAGTGGGAGAGGAGAGAAGCCCACTTCTGTCTCTGAGACAGGCCTGTGTGTGTGTGTGTGTGTGTGCTGCCTGCCGGCCCTCTCTTGCACCTGGGTGATGACATTACCTCCCAGTGATTGCAGCTGTGGCAGGGACAGAAAGGGGGGGGGGGGGGCTACAAGGCCAGTCCAGGGCCAAGATGAAGTCATACATCACGCCAGAACAACTGGAACCGCTCATCAAATCTGCAGCAGGGAGAGGGGGGGTGGGGGCGCTTTTTGTCTGATGCATCTGGAACAATCATAGAAAACAGAGAGAGAGAGAGAGAGAGAGAGAGAGAGAGAGAGAGAGAGAGAGATAGAGAGAGAGAGAGAGAGAGAGAGAGAGAGAGAGAGAGAGAGAGAGAGAGAGAGAGAGAGAGAGAGAGAGAGAGAGAGAGAGAGAGAGAGAGAGAGAGAGAGAGAGAGAGAAGAAAGAGAGCCAGAGGCGGGGGGGGGGATTGAGGCAGGAAAGGAATAAAAGGCTGAGGAACAAAGGGCAAAGATGAGAGTCAAGATAACTGTGAAAATAGATTGTCAGGGTATTCAAGACAAATGTTATTCAGGGATCAGAAACACAGTCTGTAAATCACCAGGAGAGAGGGGGTCTTTTAAACAAGAGCGCAGACCTGGAGTCGACAGATTTGCGAGAGTTTCAGCTCACTGTCAGAAGTTGAGGCATAAATCTTCAACCCGAGGAGATTATAAGAGTCGGAACCTCCAGCCAGACAAGCAAGGAGTCAGTCAGTCGGAAGTCTGGGTGATTTTCGTCATAACTGTCCAACCAGGGCACAGAGACATACAGCCCCCAAACAAATACATGCGGGACAGATTTTCCATTTCCTTTCCATTTTCAGCTTGTCATTTCAGTGACGACAAGATGTCAGGCATGTTTTATTCAGCCTCATCCATGAAAGAATATGAGGCGTCTCGAAAGAGAGGGAAGGGGGAGGGGGAAAGCATATTCATTTCACTAAATAAATCAGCAGAGAGAGAAGAGAGAGAGAAAGGAAAGAAGAAGCGTAATTTAACATGTGAGATTGTGTGGCTACGTTGTTTGTCCTTGAGCAATGATGCGCAGGCATCTTCTTTAAAATGGGACTGTGTGAGTGACAAATTGCACTGTCACTCTCAATGAATTGAATAGACAGAAATCAAGCCTCAGTTTAAAACAATGCCTATGACGGGGGGGGGGGGGGGGCAAAGGCGTTGTGTCTTCTCCAGGGTAAACAGTTTTGATACAAAACATCATCCTCTGAACTGATTTGATTTCCAAGGAGAAAGAAGTACCAACCAGGGCGTGAAAAGGCCTGCGTTGGAGCAGTGCCCTGTAGGTGCAGATGGACAGACTGATAGACAGGCAGGCAGGCAAGCAGGCCGACAGCTGAGTGGAGAGCATCGCTTCCACACCCTGCGTGTGTGTGGGTTCAGGAAGAGCCGGAGAATTGCAGGCTATCATAGCCAAGTGGGTGTCAAATTATCCCTTCACCGCAATTACATTGCCACGCGTTGCAGAGCCTGTCTGTTAAGTAACAGTCCGCTGTCTCCTGTCAAGCCCTAACCCACCCCTGCGTGCCAGAGCACCACAGCCAAGGGGCTGTGTTGTTGCGTGTGTGTGTGTCACCCCACTACACTAATGAGGTAATGTCAGAGGGAGAGAGAGAGAGAGAGAAATAGAGAGAAAAGACAGTGAAGAGAGTGAGGGGGGAGGGGGGGAGGAGGGAGGAGGGAGGGGGGGAGGGGGGAGGGGGGAGGGAGCTGAGGATAACCGTGCATATTGTTGGTGTTTCTTGCATCAACAAGGAACTCTGGGTAAGAAACACCTTTACACCTGTCAAAGACATGGCTGTGACTGGGGCTGCCACTGACGGCGAGCACAATTCCGGGACTCTTTTCACGGCACAACAGTCGTAATTCAATAACAGCAGAAACAGAGTTTTTAGCACAGCTCAGAGGGAAACGTTCGCTTGACAGTTCACCGTGGCGTAGCTTGAAATTTTGCCGGTCGAATTCTGATGTCTTGAACGAGTTCACTCGATACGCTTGACGGGGCGTGCGGTGTAAAAAATCGGAGACGGAAAGGCTCCCTCCTCCAAGGCTCCCTGCCAAGGTGACCGCGTTTCACGTGGCGTGTTGCTGTTCCGCTGGAAGGGCGCTGTGCATGGATCGCGTCGTGCCAAGGGTCCTCTGGGGACTATAGAGAGAGCCTGCATGTTGACCTCATTCCTTTTCACTGAGGAGGGTCAAGGTGACGGCCGTGTCGGCCGCTGACGGCGGGGACAGGAAGTGGCATTGACCCCTTGCCTCGAAGCTGCGGTGTGAGGAGGAGGCGTCTCAGCCCAGCGGCATTAAACACATGAGTTATGACACACCTCCAAGTCCAGAGCAGAGAGGCCTGATAAAATAAACATTGACTGCTGACCGACTGCTCCCCTCTCTCCAACGCACACATGCGCGCACACACATCTCGTAGTAACTCATAGCATTGTTACATCTTGGGCCTTAGAGTGGGCACCCTGTGGAGTAGAGAGCCGGAAGAAAATGTCACTTTTAACAGCCCTCTCTAGAACAAATGAGATCCCCGTTGGAGAGATAGTGAGAGAGAAAGGCTGAGAGATATGGAAATAAATACAATGCCTGGCCAGAGGAAATCAGAAGCCATCACTCAAACTATTATCAACTGCAGGGCTGGGAGACTCACAGTAGGAGTGCAATGTTACTGAAGAACAGCAAGTCAAGACTGACAAAAAGATATGGCCCTGGGCAGCAGGGTTGTTGATACAGCTCTTAGACACGCTGACCCATATGAATGCAAGGCTTGTAATCTCAGTGTAAAATCCCCCCCCCCCCTCCCTCTGTCTGGAATTAAAAAACTTCCCATCCAGAATATTTTGTTTTCCACACCTCTGTGTTCTACATTTGCTCCGTTGAAAGCCTAGATTCTAGGTGACAGGGTGACATTTTAACTACACAGGGTTGGCTGTGCGAGTGTAAGATTTCCTTGACTGCCTGTCAACTGCTATTAACACCCGAGTGCCATATCTCCAGGAGAATCATCCCACTTTCAAGTGCTATCATTTGACTTTTGCGTGTAAGCACCTTGATCTGGTATTTCCAGACTGGTGCGTCTGTTAGTGCCTGTGCTTCCTCGCAGATCAACAGCACTGCAGAGCCATGAATAGCTTTGCATATATTTCCATCCCGGCGGTGGAATTGTAATGCTGGCGCACTCCCCTGTCCCAACCCACCCACCCACATCCCCAACCACACACCCCAAAACCCCCAGCCCCACACCGCTTCCCCAAAACACACACCCCACATCCTCCCCCTTCTTCCTCTCAACCCTTCCAAATGTCACGCCGTCACTACAAGTCCGTGCAGCTGAGAGAAATCTTCAAGACCAAACGCAGACCCTGGTGACAGCTGCTTGATAGCTGATAAGACTCCAAATGATTCTGTTCGTTTGTTGACTTTTGCAAACCCCCATCGGTTGATTGAGGCAGGGGTCTTTTCTTTAGCCTTGGATGGCCAGACATGCAAGGCTCTTTGAGACTGAGTCTACAGAGGCACTTGTCATTAAGTTTCCTCCAGGTGTAACTGAGACAAATTTGTCAAACTTGTCCCAAAAAAAATACAGCGCCCTACCCCCTCATGACATTTCTAGCTTCCCCGACTAAAGCCGAGATGTCGAGAGGTGGTAGTGGGCATGAGAAAGTTAGCGGATTAGCAACTTCCCAGACGGCTAAGTCAGGGCGAAAGAAATACCAAGAAATGTATAAATATAACCATGGCTCATTTGAGAGAGTTCTCTTCTTTGAGACATTGTGGTTCAGACAGACCCAGCTGAGGTCTTGAAATCTGGAATAGTAGATAGCTATTTTGGGTTATTACCAGCACATCTGCTCATTTCTGTGTTTCACTTTAGTGTCTTCATGGGTTGATGGGTATTTTCTGCACCTCGTTAACAAGGACCCATGAGGATTTGGTTTCTTCTGAGGGTCTATAATCCCTGGTGTAATGATAGAATTTATCCAATTAATGATGGTTAATCTCTGTAAATTGAATAAACTGTATGCATAAAAATGGCGCTGGGTAAAATGTCTATGTCTGCTTGTTTAAATTGTAGAGGTCGATAAAGCTAAATATTCCATAAGGCCATTCAATTCAGACCGAGGTAATGAACCCCAAAATTGATCCAATTTTGCTAATGGTTTTCAGAGATCCTGAATAGAAAAGCTATCCTACTGCTTGTTTTATGCCACATGCAAAGCTCTCTGTTGGATTCTACATCCAGTCGGCCACATCAGGTCCTTCCTGAGCTGTTAACGAGGATGGTGTGACACACCGAGGTAGGTAGCAGTAAAGGCTAAGGACCTGAGACAGACGGCTATCAGTCTTGCCAAGCCTGTCAGGGGCAGGGTAGACAACCACCTGGGCTGGGCCTCAGGAGAGCTGACTGGAGCAGATGGGTCTGACTGGAGCATCAGGCCCCAGCAGGGCTCCCAGATAAGCCGTCTGAAGGGGCTCTTGAAGCATCCCGGGCCTGACAGCGAGGAGGAGGAGGCCGCGAATGACGATAATGAGGATAACGATCGTAATGATGATAGACATCTCTGAGGGCGATCCAAGAGAACGATGATGAGTCCACTTGTTCGTGGGTGAGCCATTTTCATTCTCTTCGAGAGGATCGTGCCCTGCGAGACTATCAGTCTCTAACCCCGCGTCGGAGAGAGGGGGAGGGAGAGACAGACCCACCGACGGAAGTCCCTCTTAACACGTCTCTGACAGAGGAAACGGAAGTTGTCTTCCCCTCTCACACTTGTGCGGATGCTGGAGCTTCGATTTCCAAGTGCAGAACACAACAGAAGTCAGTTGTGTAAGCCGTCTTTGTATCTACTTAAGCAACTCCTGAACAAGTGGAATATTCCGGGTTTATTAGAGAGAGAGGGGAACACTTTAGCTGGAGGAAGACATGGAGAAAGAACCCCAAGCTGAAAAGATTAAAATAAATCAGCCCTGTGGTACTCCGAGGCCTGACTGCTTCCAGGCCCGCTTAAACGCATCAAGATGAATAGTTTGCACCCGCTCACATAACTCACACCTTGGGGAACTATTTGCAGAAGCATTTTGATGCTTTCGCGGGTTATCTCCCCAAGCATCAACAGAGCACTGCGTGCCTAATTTATTCACATCTGGGCTCCTCCGAGGAGCAACGGGGCCCCAGTGCGGTGCCTCATCTTCCTCGCCTGCCTCACCTGCCTCGCCTGCCTCACAGCCTCACCAAGAACACACCAGGGAGCTCAAAGTTGAAGTCAGGAGATAAACAGAGCGCTCTCATGTTGACTGGGGCGAGGAGTGTCTCTGGGATATACCGTCACAAGCCGTCCAGAAGTCATATCTCCTTTCCGTTTACTGGGAAGTGAACAAATATCTTCACTTCGACGGCGAGGAGAAACGTTACCTGATGCTCTGAATGGAAAAACACACAAAAACACCCAACGTCAGGTTTCCCCTACCGAAGCTTTGAGGACATTTGACTGGTACCAGAACCCCAGTGGGTTTTCAGAGAGACACAGGCTCGGTGAAAAAGCGGCCAATCTGGGGGGCGGGGGTGCGAAACGAAGCGGAACGTTGGCCGCCATAAAGCCCAGCTTTACTTGGCACGCTGTCTCCCGCCATGATCATTAGTGCACGTGGAAGGACGACTTACGACTACGAACCACAAACATCCACCGTCACAACTCCACCCCACGGCTCAGATGATGTTTTGTAGTTATATAATAATAATCTGGGGCTGAAAGCACCGATGAGAAAAGATGTGTCGGCAGCAATAACACCGTCTGTTTCACCACTCTTGTTTTCATTTACTACTAAGTGCCCATTAAGGAGCCCCTAGTATAATATGCGGTGGGGTTAGAAGGGCTGGCAACAGACAGTAGCTTATGGAGACAGCACCATATCTTCTCTTCGTCATCAAGACAATTACAAACTCGTTAGCTTTTAAAGCATAAAGACATAAAACTTACAAGGACACTCGTTAGGAGGATTTAAAAGTCCCCTCCAGTCCTTCTCAAAGGGCCTCCTTATCAATGTCATCGAGCTTCCTGCTTTTATAAGTGCTCTCTCTGTGCCCAAAGAGCCTTCCTCCCTCTTAAAGAGGCGGCGCAGTAAATCGGCTCAATCAAATAGGCTTTACGAGAAAGACAGAGAGAGACGGAGCGAGAGTGAACGAGTTCCCCCTGCACATTGTTCTACAGTCTCGTTCACATTCCGGCACAAACGCTACGGAGTCCTCTGACATTTCGAGTCGAGCGATATGTGAGATAAGACAATGGCTTCATCGAGAGGCAAGCCACACTACACATCGGCTGACGTTTCTATCTCATTTGGGTAGTAGAAAGACATTTGTATTGTCTACCATGTAAAAGGAACAAGTTCCCAGGATTGACAGCATGCATCAGTCATATGTTCAATCATACTGGCCCTCCCAGCCCGGCATGAACAGTCGATTGTGCCTCCCTGATATCCGCCAGTATCCATCAGGCTTCTCACTTCTATGCCCAATTAAAACCCTGCCCAGCGGCACTGGTCGGCCGAAGATAAAAACCCCTCTTCCTTTCTTTCGCATATCAGTCTCTCCCTCTCTCCCCTCCTCTCCCTCCATCTCTTCAGGGCTTCTATTTCAAATATGGCTCCTGAAGAAAGGGTGGCACAATAGGTGCGCTATCAGGTGACGGCCACCCTTGTTGTGCCTCTGGCCCACATTGTGAACAAGCCCCTTTCCGAGCCCTCGTCGTAAGACAAGAAAAGACCTGCCGTGTCCGGAATCCTCTATCAAAGTCAAATTCATGCATATACACCCACACCCGCATGTAGGCCCCCCCCCAACATCTCTCAGGAGAAAAGAGTGATTGGTGGGTACACTATTCTACACTAAGTTACCAAGCACCAGGCCTCATGAAAGCTGACACTTGAGGTTTGTCTCAGGACATCCACATGCTTGATGGATAGCTAATGTGTCTCTCTTGCCCCATTATTAAACCATGGCAAAGGAAAGACACACTCAGCACTCTGCGGCTCCCAGCATCCTCTCTGTGAGTCACAATCGATACGTTCCTATTGATCTTATTGTGGGAATGACAGCCTCGTTTTCCCTCCCCCAGCATCCTCCTGGCAAACCTGGGGGGAATTTCACCTCACAACGTTTGACAGCTTCACGGTTTGTGTGTTCAATAGTTGCCACCGCTTAGCACCAGTGAGAATGTCTTTCCAAGCAGATGCACTCAATTAAAAATATGCTAATTGGCTTAACCAACGGCACAAAAAAAGCCCTTTTGTGTAGATTGTCAGAAGAGAGTGCAGAGTGGTGGATTGTAGGTTTGTAGACGTGACCCTTTAAGAGAAGGGATTCCATGAGTGTTGACAGAGGTGACCGGGCTGGATTACTGCTGGAGTGTCCTTCAGTTTCTGACCACATTATCAATTCCCCTGTAATAATCCACTCTTAGTTGGATTCTTTCTCCAGCACATATTGCCGCGTAAACTCTGGTCGACCTTTCAAAGTCCCCAGAGCATTTGTTCACGAAATGCATTATTTATCACGCCCCCGCATCAAAGTTATTGTTTCCATTAGGCTATCTTATCTTGCATCATCCTGTAGAAGCAAGCAGAGGGTTCACATACTGCCCTTCATAGGATTAAGACTTAGCACAGAGCGCGACAAATGATTTCATATTTACATTATCTATGCGGTGGCACAGCCTATTCTGTAGAATTCATTAGTGATATCATGGTTTATTGGAAGGAATGTCTCAGGGATTTAACCTCTTGCTTTGATACATATCATCCAGACTATAATAACAAATCATTGAAAATGAAATTGAGACAAGTGAAAATGTTGACATTTCTTCGAGTAACAATCCAGTACATCAGCTCGATTGGCCCAATCACAAGGTTTACTTCTAAAAGTGAGTCAACTCGGGTCTGTCCAAGTGTAGATTTTCTCCTAGTGAGAACACATTCAGCTGTGCCTGTTGTCTAATAGAATGCAGTAAGAAGCACTGTCACTGGAGCTGCAAACCGATTTTTGGGAAAATGTTGTAGCTTGCAGGTTGAGTCAGACAACACATAACATAACGCTGTGCTGGTTGCCAGGTTTTCTTACTCAAACCCTTTGTTTTTAGCAACAACAAGCTCTCTCAGCTAAATTTATTTCCAAACACTAAACTAAAACATGAAATCAAAGGACATTCTGAAATAGAGACAGTCTTTTTATCCTACACCAGACATGCTGTCGAATGGCTCAATGGGTTTTCTTTCTGCACTGTCTAGAAGCCAAAGACGTTAAAAGATTACGCTATGAATACCAATGCTCTTCACATCCTCTCCAATTCAAGAGTACATCAGGCTCATGCTCATTCAGATACTGAGCTGCACTGACAAGTGTACTTCTGCAGGGGGCTACAACCAACTTAAAAATACTCAAACATTTTTTTTACTAATCAAATCCTTGGTGGAGAATAAATGCCACTGGAATCAAATCAAGAGAAAAAGGATGTGCGAGGGGGATGATGCTCTTCAGATTCCTCTCCAGGCTCTGGAGTGCTGGGAGCTGATGAGGAGCCTCTCCACAGGCACCACAGCCATGCTGCACAGGCCAACTGGGCCAATCAGCTCGGGGGGTGGGGATTGCAGATGGCCAGAGGTAGATGCAGGACAGTGGCAGGGCCGGACAGGAAGTCGGAAGGGTACTTTCGGGACTGTTGTTTGTCAACCTTGGGTTAACTTTCGGTTAACCTTGGGGTGACAGTCCCAGGCCTGTGTCTCCAGATCCACTGACGGTCGTCTCTCGTGGCCTCTCCACGGTTCAGCCGGCTCAGGCCCCTTGGTCAGTCACACTCCCTGACCTCACCTCCAGGAATTCTGGGGGGATGGCCGGTGTAAGATGGGGAAGACGGCAGTCCCCATCAATCCTCTATCCGCAACTCACTGTCACTGGGTTGCTTAGAACACAGCCTCTCCAAGACAATCTGTGTAAATGTGTTCGAGATAAACCAGTACACATCCTGTATAAGCTAGTACATGTCCCATTCTATAGTCTACCACAGTGTGAGTCTGTTTTAAGAGACACACTTAACATGTAATTCGTGCTGAAGAAGAGACACAAAAAACGCAACGTGATTTTTAAGAAGGCTAAAGATGAATATGTGATTGTTCAGCTTGTTGAAAATTACACATTCATACCCACGTGTAATAAACTTCCAAGAGCTAATTAGGATTCATAAATAGTTCATAAGTCATGGATGCCAGCAGCCCACTTAGCGTGGTGCTGGATTCAGCGAGTGCGGGTGTAATTATCAACTATTCACAACAGAAAGTCTGGGGTGTGTGTGTCAGATAAGTCAGGTCAACCACCATCACCTGGAGAAAGAGATACAGAGAGGGTAGCTTGTTGAGACAAGCAGGGCACGATTGGAGCCCATGCATATTTCAACACAGAGGCACTGATGCATGTGGAAGCTTAAACGTTTTCTTTGGCGACTCGAGCCAACACAGGATAAAATGAGGCTTCATCATATTGTATTTTATGCAGACAATTGGACGAGGCTGCGCTTCCTTTGCCACTGAGAATGTCTACAGTGCTGCCCTCTCTCTCTCTCCCCTCTCTCTCTCCCTCTCCCCTCCATCTACTCTCTCTCTCTCTCCCTCTCCCCTTTCTCTCCCCTCTCTCTCGCCCTCTCCCATCCATCTACTCTCTTTCTCTCCCTCTGCCCTCTCTCCCCTCTCTCTCTCGCTCTCCCCTCTCTCTCCCCTCTCTCCCTCTCCCCTCTCTCTCCCCTCTCTCTCTCCCTCTCCCCTTCATCTACTCTCTCTCTCTCCCCCCTCTCTCTCTCCCCTCCCTCTCTCCTCTCTCCCCCCTCTCTCTCCCCCCTCTCTCTCCTCCCTCTCCCCTGTCTCTTCCCCCTCCCTCCCCCCTCTCTCTCCCCCCTTTCTCCCCCCTCTCTCTCTCCCCTCTCTCTCCCCCCTCTCTTTCTCCCCTCCCTCTCCCCTCCTTGTCCTCTCTACAGGCCTGCAGTGCAGACAGGAACTTGGAGCCCCACGCCAGTCTCCATAACTGAGTTTGACAAGTGAATTAGGCAGATAGCCGATACGGGCGACCTCAGCCGTGCGTCCAGACAGACAGGCCGGCATGCAGCTCAGATAACACAGCGCTCTGGTCTTCCTGGAGGAAAAATGGAAACCGACCCCTAAAACCTGTGATAGAAAGTTCTGGATGAATGTCCTCATTTAACAGCATTAAACTGAACAGTGCCTTTCATTCACGTCGAAGATTGACTCTCTGATTTGCAGTTTGATTGTATGGTCAATGGCCAGGGCCGCGCAGATCCACAGAAGACTCTTTTGCATTAATAAATGATGACGTTAAGCAAAAGCAATAAGACGAATCCTGAGCATTACAGCTGCACTCGTTAGATGCACTCAAAAGACAACTCGAAGGAATAATGAACATTGAGATGTCATTTATGATTTCTTCACCTTTACTGTACCTTCAGCAGTTGGATTTTGACGCTTTCTATATGGGATCACAAATATCAAACTTCTGATGTGTATCACCAGAATACAAGTCACATAAAAATACTTTGTGTAATTATAATGCATTTCAGAATTATTACACAGTTAAATAGTATGTCAACTTGACATGAATTGCTATTGTGTAAGGCTCTCAATGTCAACATTATAACTAAATACATTTCAACAACAACAACAACCAGTGTGCAGCCAGAGCCAATCAACACATAAGACCCAGATTCTTTGCTCTCGTCCTATTTCCAGGGTAACCGATTTCATGAATCTTTTATGATTTCATAATCCATCCATTTATGCTGCCGGTCTGTTGAAATCACACAACAACACCTGGGAACCACTTGGAATTATTCTCATCTCTCTTTGATACGATACCACTGCTTCCAGTAGATTGTCACAATGGACATGAGTCAGCACTGGTCAACAAGGCCAAGGGAGCTATAAGACTCCTTCATTTCTGTGACGGTATCTCACTTCTAATGGGGAGAAATATGGCACGAAACACCAGGTGCAAGTATTTTCCGGAGAGCGCATAGCGTTGGCACAGTTTGTGTAACAGGCAATGCTGATTCCTACTAGTCTGGTCACATTGCTGCTGTGCATTAGATACCCCCGAGTCACGCTCGGCTGCCTCCATACATCCAGGGAACAACCCAAGCCTGACACCGGCAGCGCTTGCTGAGGAAGGCAGGGCAGAGAAGTGGATGGAGGGAGAGAGAGAGAGAGAGAGAGAGAGAGAGAGAGAGAGAGAGAGAGAGAGAGAGAGAGAGAGAGAGAGAGAGAGAGAGAGAGAGAGAGAGAGAGAGAGAGAGAGAGAGAGAGAGAGAGAGAGAGAGAGTGCAACTATCCCCCAGTGAAACAGTCCCCTCTCGATAAACGAGCTGATGGATTAAGCTTGTCTGCCTCCGAGCTGCTGACTAGCGACATAAAAGCAGAGAGGAAAGCAAACATCACTATGGAGACACTTAAGACTTGTACGGTGCTTGGTACAACACCTTACATTATAGGCCGTGTTATGCGATCCTCCTCTCCCTGCAGACTAGCCCGGCTGTTTACAAGTGCCCACTCGTGTGCTCTGTCATTACTGGGCGCCCGCTTGTTGTCGAAGGTCAGGGTCATCAGTTGTGAAGAGGTGGGCTTTCATCAGACTGGGACATGCACACATCATCGAAAGGTTATATGACAAATCAAACATGACCTTAAGACATAATCATACATCAAAAGCCGACTCCCGGAGCCGAGGCTCGGCCATTCAGACAGGCCGAGGCAACTGAATTGCGACGATAAATATCCAATCATGTGAATGTTTACTTGATCGGCATTGGGCTCGGAGTACTTTCGCTACAGGACCACAAACAAAGAAGAAGGTTAATTAAAATAATGCCAAATTGACCTGAAATTTCCATTAAAACGCAAGCAATAAACTTGATATTTCGAAACTATTTTGTGATTGGATGGGGGGGGAAGGGGGGACTTAGTATTCATCCTCAGTATATGTGTCTCTCTGAAGCATTCCGCTTGTCTGAGATGGTGTGAGCACCTGGAGGGATGATTTGGTGTGTGACTGATTCAATCCTGCCCAGAGAGCAGGGCAAGGTGGCGGTGTCATCGCTGATCATTTGTCAGAGTGTCTTCTGGACAGATTAGCTGTCAGATTAGAAAACACCCCTGTCAGAAGCAGAGACAGCCGGCCAGCTCATCCCGCTGCGTGCTGGCACGCTACTCCATCACGGCTTACACTGATGGACACACACTTACACAGATGCACACATGCGGACACACACACACACACATACCAGTACATGTATAAATAGTCTATGTATTGTATGTGGAACCACAAACTGAAATGCAGACAATCTATCTGACTGCTATTGCCATGGTAATAGGACAATGAATGTTTTAGTGTGGCAGCTAATTATTATAGATCTTAAGAGTGCCTCGTGCACGTTGTGTGGAGATAAAATCAATACAGCAGTTTTCTCTCTAGCTGGTTTTCTTTTCAGGTCGAGGCAAAGTAATACAGTTTGAAATGGCTCTGCTGAAGTTGAGTTAATATACTGCAAATCGATAACCTCTCTCACTCCCTCTCTCTCCTCTCTCTCTTAATCCCGCTCTTTGTCTCTCTCCTGCTCTTTCCCGCCTCCTCTTTCTCTCTCTCCTTCTCCCTCTACCCCCTATCTCTCATCTACAAACCACCGTATACCACCAATGTGTAATGATTAATCTCTTGCATTTGGAGAGCCCTAATCACTTAACTTCCGATGCGCTCAGTCCATCCTTAAAATGTTTTGATTGAGTAAATGAAGTCTCGATTCAATGGACTACCGTTAAGACCGAAGATTGTGTAAACACTGAACGATTTTAGCCTAATTCATCCTCTTATATTTTCTTGACAGCAGCGGCACACAGGCAACCAACACTGAAAAGCCCAGCTTTGATTTTTCCCCTCAGTGCGAAAGCAAAAGCTCTCAGGGCAAAGCAATATTGATTTCAGGGCTGTGTACCTAGTTTTAATGAAACACATTATGATGTCCATAAAATGTATCTCTGGTCAATAAGTCTAAGCAAGAGGTCCCTTCTCTTCATTCCTCAGCAAGCTCTCTCCATATGGCATGTTAGCTCCAAAGCCCAAATCTACTTTATCATTGAGGGACTCTCTCATTTTGATTTAATTATCATGCAGAAGCTATTCAGAGTTCACACATACACAAACTCCTGCTCCAAAGTGATTCGTCAACATTTCCATCACTTCCGTGTTCATGGCGTCCTTTGCTCCTCACACTCCTCAGGAGACGGGAAGTGCAGCCTGGCACACGCACTTGTGTCGCACCTACCCTATTCACACTTCATCAGGGAAGCCTCCGGAAGCAACTGGTGAAGCTAGGCCGTAGTAAGCTCTGACTCAGCCAGCTAATAAGAGATTGGCTCCATGGCCCTTCAGAGGGCCAGAGTTCAGCGTGCAGGACCATGGGTAGGTCAGCTGTCAGAGAGAGAGAGAGAGAGAGAGAGAGAGAGAGAGAGAGAGAGAGAGAGAGAGAGAGAGAGAGAGCTAGAGAGAGAGAGAGAGTCCCTGCAAATGCTGCAGTGACTGGCACTGTTACACACACACACACAAAGACAGGGAAAAGAACGTAGGAAGGCAAACCAGACACAGACTGATATTGATTTAGTTAAACTGGGTTAGGGTGAGACTAACCACTAGTCTCATTGACCAATCGATGTTCGTCAATAGACTGACCAACATTAACATACACATGCATGTCTGTACAGTAGAAGGTTACAAATACCGGTACACACACAATGGGCACACTGTGTCTTACAGGCACTCTGTATCTGTATGTATTATTGTGTGAACTCAGGCGCGTCCTCCAGGCTCGTGTGCACCGTACAGAGACGGAGATGCCTCAGAGGGGGTTCTCTCTGAGCACTGCTGAGTCTCATAACTAAAGATGGGTGAGACTGCATTAGCAGAGGAAGCACTCAGTCTGTGGCGGGGTTCTGTAGAGCGATCTGTCTATGCAGCCTTATCTCCCAGGCGGGAAGCTCTGACGCTCTCTCCACTTTCTCGCAGACACAGGATGGATTTCATAACTAGACGCACCGAAAAACAATTTCATCTTATTAGACATGCTACACATTTCTCTCGAACGTATTTAATGTTAAAATAAACCTCTCGCAGCTATCCTTTCCCCTCATATTGTGCCAAACGATGACTAAACGACTTATTTCTCCAAATAGGGCTTCAAACTCATGTCCTCTGGGAATCTCATGTCTATGTTTTTCTTGTTTGCCTTTATCTTTCCCCTTCTGTTATTGGTTTTTCTTTTCCAGCCAGCATGCTTTTTTTTCTTTTTCTTTTACTCTTACTTACATTGTTTTCCCTGTAGTTCACCCAAGTCAAGTTACAACAGTTTCCCACAAGGAGAAAAGCCAAGTCGATCTATCTCCCCGCTCCTTGCAAGTGTCCCTGACAGAACGGTTGCCAGGTTTAGAAAAGACTAATTGCTGTTGAACTCACACTCTGTAATTAATTGGACTTTTCCTGCAAGTGGGGGTGCAGGGTGAGGGTGGGGGTGGGGGTGGGTAGGGGGGAAGCTTGCTGTTGGATCAGTCCATTTGAAAGTAAATACATGGCTGATGTTGCTCATCGATATTACCACCACGTTTCGGACAGTGAGAGACGATCTGTCCAGATGACTGGCTCATTAGCATCTATTACGGAGCCATTAGTGCTGAAGTCGTCCACAGACTCGGCTTCTGTGGCGGCAATGAACGTTGGCAGGCTGCTGTACATACTGTTGCTAGCGACAGAATGCAGAAGCAATTTCATCTCTCCTCGAGACCTTGGCTGACCCCAAAACAAAGACCAACGATTTCAATGACTTTGACCTTTTCCCCCCCGCCTGAGCAGGTGGATGCTCGGTCAATGAAATCAGCTTGGGTTTAAGGATGTGACACATGAGAGAGGACTAACAGTGAAACAAGCAGAACAGATGAGAGAATTCTGTTCTGGATCTCACTCGACAATACAGAACTGTCTTGACGGTAAAGCAGAAGTCTGTGTTTTTCTCTCTTTCTTTCTTCCACTCCTTTTTCGATATTTCTTTCTTTCTGACACACTCAGTAATCTGAAGAGCTTGGACCACAGGCCTCCTATCGCCACAGTGGCTCCATGCACGCTGCTCTGCACCTGTGGTACATCTTCTCTCAGTCATTCATGAGTGCGTGGGTGTGTGATAGAGTCCACTTGCTCTGACGGTCTGAAGAAATAATTACAGACTCCGTCTTTCATCTCGCACCACACAAACGGGTAAATAAGCGCAAGTTCGCAATAGCCGCCACCACATTCCACTGTGGACACGTGAAGTGGACCAACTGAGCGACCGACAAAGCGAGCCATAGAGCTGCTGGCCGCAACGAAAAAGTGTCAGTTTACGGGTTGTTTGCTGCTCTAGGGATTCAGACTTGCTGTTGAATAGAATGTTTTGTAACACTGTGCCAGCAAGTGTGTTACAGTGTGTGTTTGTTCTGGAGTTTGCACGTGTACGCATGCTACACATGCAGGAATTTGTGAGTTTGTGTGCGTCTGTGTTTTGTCTGCGCGAGGCCTCTATTTCTCGCGCCGTGGGATGTCTTATTGGAAAAATAAATTGAATGTGACACACTTTTAGCTTCATCCTGGGCTGCAGACATGCTAACCAGGGGCCTTATTAATTAGCTGGTAATGAAGTGCTTCTGTGCTGTTCCACTTGAAGGCCAGGACAGCATGCTGGATCCTCACTAGCATAATGATAAAAGGATCCCGTGGAGTCCTACCATTCATATGCACACACATACACACACAAACACAGTCATTTCCTCTGCAGTCTTCGTGAACTCCATGTCAGCACCCAATGAGAGCGTGTGTCACAGTGAGCTCCATGTCAGCACCCAATGAGAGCGTGTGTCACAGTGAGCTCCATGTCAGCACCCAATGAGAAGCGTGTGTCACAGTGAGGAAGAACCACCAGGCTCCCCAAAATCCCCAGGATCTCCAACAACACCCCAATAATCACATTCCCACACATTAGAAGAGGAAAAATGCTTTTGCTATATTCCCCTCAAAGAGAACGATCGATGGCCTTGTGGGTCACTGTGATGGATAATCAATAGGAGGCAGTAAAACAGCCTGATGGATAAGAGCCCTCACACTGCCCCATGGGAGGGTGTGTGTGTGTGTGTGTTTGAGGACTGTGGGGCTGGGGATATGTGAAAAAGAGGTGATAGAAGTGTATTGAACAGGTGCATTGTTCATACTAGTCATAGGTCAGCGGGGGTCGGTATGGTCTGGTGTCAGTGCTGTACAGTTCTAGCAGTACTGAGAGGTTTGGAGTACAATAGCTGGTCAATACAGACACAATGGCTTTGTTAATTGATCTCCCTTCCTGTATGTGTGAAGAACGAGACATGGAGAGAGATGACAGTTGAGCCCGACTGTTTTCCCGCCCTTTCTCTCTCTCTCCCTCTGAAACGTGTGTGTGGGTGTCTGTGAGTAGAAAGTGAAGAAACTGGCCCAGAAACACCACAGAATTCATCAGACAGCATGGGGAAAGCCATGAATGCGAGCTGACATTCAATCTAATTGACATCACATCACAGCCATTTCCTTTCTCACGCGTAGCTGGGACAACTTGTCTGAAATGATTTATCGCCTGCCGCTTTAAGCGCATGCACATTTCTGCCTGTCAGAGTGTCTAAATAAACATTACGGCTTTTTTTTTTCTTCCCCTTTCCTGATTGCACCTCGAGCGGGGGTCCTGACACGATCCGCACACTGTGTTTGACTCTTAATTTATCTATCCACCTGTTTCTGTGCAGCTTTTACCAAAACTTTATTGGAAAAGCGCATTGTGGCACTCACGGACACCCACTAGGAAGATTAGCAGTGAAGGAGGAAGCCATGTTTAAACACTGGCTAATCCTTTAATTGAATGCAGATTTATTCCAGCCCTCTGGTTGGACCAGTTTGAACAGTAGCGCTGGGGGGGTGGGGGGGGGGGATGCTGGGAATGTGGGTCAAAGCGGGCTTCCATCGTGCCTGAAAATTGATTTCAGTCCCCTTTTCAGGAAATCGTTGTCATTTTCTGCCATGGCGTTAATTCCCGCTCCTCTGTCCTGGTGAGTCGGTATAGATGAGCCCCACGGGGCTCCACTTCGACTACAACAACAAGGCCTCCGCTCCCTGCTCTGTTAACCTTCCTAGTCTGGTTTATGCTGTGAGCTCATCCTGCACTTTCACCTGATTAAGAACAACAATAATACCTCTCTAAACTTCTATCTGAGCCACGTGCTTGCAGAGGATGCAGTCCCCGCCCCTTCCTATTGTCCTATTGGCTCCTGACAGCCCTGGGGGGGGGGGGGGGGGCTCCGTCTCTCTGCTGCGGCAGTCTGAGGCGTCCTAACGTGATTTAACGGGAAGGGGCAGAGGCAGCTGTGCAGGGCCGCGATGACAGCAGGAAGTTTGCTTTCAGTTGGGCTCGGCTGGTGTTTTATGTGCAGGAGACTGACAGGAGAACAAGAGTGTAACTGCAGGCATTGATGTCTTGGATGGGAGCCAGACACCCTCCCATCACTCTCTCGTTCTCTCTCTCACTCTCTTAAACACACACACCTCTCTCTCTCTCTCTCTCTCTCTCTC
>NC_085036.1:8435916-8460772 GCF_963692335.1 Osmerus eperlanus
TCTCTCCCTCTCTCTCTCTCTCTCTCTCTCTCTCTCTCTCTCTCTCTCTCCCTCTCTCTCTCTCTGTCTGTCTCTCTCTCTCTCTCTCTCTCTCTCTCTCTCTCTCTCTCTCTCTCTCTCCTCTCCTCTCCCCTCTCTCTCCCCCTCTCTCCCTCCCACTCCAACATAATGTGTGATCTGCATGACATTGGGCAGTGTAATTCCATAATGGCCCTAATTGTCTAATCACTTTAATATGTGGCCACGGCTCATGGACATGACAAGGGCATGGCGGGCTAATAAAGTGTGATTACCGTCACCAGACTGGGTAGCAGAGAAAGTTAGCCGCAGGGGACCCCAGCTTCCCCCGCCTGCCCCTCTCCTCCTTCCCCCCCCCCCCCCGCGTCTGATGAGGAGGAGGAAGGGTAGCAGATGCTGAGGCTGTGATAGGTCACCTCGTGGCCGAGGCACACGTGAAGGACGGGAGCGTCAGGGGAGAGAGAGAGAGCGGGAGAGGGAGAGAGAGGGAGGGAGGGGAGGAGAGCTGACGGGTGGGGCTGTCATCTCCACGAGATGTCTCTCATCTTCTCTCCCCCGGCTGGCAGACTGACAGGCCGCCTGGCCGACTCACACTCCGAGGAACATAGACTTGACAAGGCAGTACTGTCACTTCTCCCGGCCTTCTGCATCGCTCTCTCTCTCTTTCCCCTCCCTCCCTCTCTCTGTCTCTCTCTCTCTTTCCCCTCCCTCACACTCTCTGTCTCCCTCTCTCTGTCTCCCTTTCTCTGTCTCTTTCTTCCCTCTTTTTCTCTTTCTCTCTCTCACTCCCCCCACCCTTTTTCTTTCTCTCTCTGGTGCGAGGACTGAGGCAGGAGAAAGTGGATAGGGAGTCGAAGCTGTGCGTGTGTGTGTGTGGGGGGGGGGATTGTGTGTTTGTGGGCGAGTCTGTTTGTTCGCTTCCCGTTTAATGCACCCACTCAGTGCTGTGAGGCGCTCAGTTCCCAGCTCCTGAGAGACCAGTTAACCCCTCATATCCTCCCTAGAGAGACCCTCAGGGAGCACGGTGTGTGTGTGTGTGCGTGCGTTCTATCAGCTGTCGACAGGCCTTTACTCTGCTAGTCAGTGGCTCTGATAACACAACCCACATTCATTATTCAGCATGTCTTCTCTACCGCCCCAACCCCCCACTAGCACAGAAATAAAACAAGGTTAAGAATTGGCGTGAAATGTGTCTCGGTGGATCAAGGGAGGGGGGTAAAAAAAAAAGGCGGGTGCGTCGGCCTTTATTCCGCGCGCCATCTTTTATTAATTGCCGAGGCGCAAAGAGCGCCGTCTCCCCGTGATCATTAATGCATGCGCGGAATAACGTATTTACATGTTCTCATGCGTTATGCATGCGGCGGGGAGAGGGCAGTGATGTTGTGTGGAGGACCCTCTGCCAAAGGCCCTGCGTTTCTCTGGGTGTGTGTGTGTGTGTGTGCGTGCATCAACTGATTTACATTCAGCCCTGCTGGCTCCGCTACCTGCCAGGGGCTCGAGTCTCCGCTGTAGCGGCTGGAGAGAGTGAGAAACTGTTGGAAAAGCAGACATGGTTTCCTGTTTGCTTTCCGTAAGGGCAGTCAGGGTGGCAGCCAGCGCGATGGAGACTGGTTGCTCTGTCCTCCAGGGATCAGCGGGTGTTTTGTTCAAGAGCATGTACAGTAAACACAATTAACCCTTTATGGGTCTGCTCTCCTATGACCCCCCCCCCCCCCCTTCCACACACACATACACACACACACAGCACACACTAACCCCATCCCTTCCAGCCTCTCCAGTAATGTATTCATCTCCTCGCCTCTGTTGTTGACACATTCATGTGCTCACCCCAGCAGCTGAGCACTTGGCACTTTCGATCGCTCCGGCGCTGACTGACAGTGTCTGCGGAAATTTGGAATTCAATGTGCTGAGCGAAAACATTACCTCCCCCCCTCGACAGAGACGAGAGGGGAAGAGAAAAACAAACAGAGGCCTCTCTCCTTCTCCGAAGCCTGATTGATCAGGTTAATGACAGCTCCCATTTGGACCAATTCCCCACTTGGATGGATCGATCAGCTGACTTTCTCTCCCTCTCACCAGCAGTGCTTATTTTTCCTCTAACTGTGATAGTCATACCCCAATCTTACAATGTACTGAAGATAGTGGAACCACAGCCCTCTATCTGAACTCTCTCTCTCTGTTTTGCTATCTGTCTCTCTCTCTCGCTCTCTCTCTCTCCCTCTCTCTCATATCTCTCTGTATTTCTGGACTAGCCCTAAGCTATTTAACTCTCTGCCTCACGGCCACCATGTATTGATCAGTTTGTGGCTCCAGCCCTACCCCAGCTCTAACCCCAAACCCATTCTCAGCCTCGGCCTTGCCCCCTCCCCCACCTCCAGCCCCTGCCCTACCCCAATCTTGTAATTTGTCTGTTGTAGTAATACATGACATTTCCTGTGAAACAGGTCAGTGTGCATTGTGCTTCTTGGCATGAGAATGAGCCCTGGCTGGTAATTGGAATTGATTTAGTTACAACTAATTAATCATAGTGGTTAAATCACTGGTACTCAGGGTGATGACTGTGGGCTTTGTGTGTGTGTGTGTGCTAATGCACCGTGCACAGTAAACAGGCGAGGAGACGATGTCAAACCGTTGCGGAAATTTACATTTAGTCATTTAGCAGACGCTCTTATCCAGAGCGAATTACAGTAAGTACAGGGACATTCCCCCGAGGCAAGTAGGGTGAAGTGCCCTTGCCCAAGGACACAACGTCATATGCACGGCCGGGGAATCGAACCAGCACCTTCTGATTACTAGCCCGATTCCCTAACCGCTCAGCCACCTGACTCTCTGCTCTGTGGAAATCCACAGAGCAGCTCCAAACCCGGTCTTAATCAACTCCAAGCACACCCCAGTATTCCTTCTGAACCTCCATCTTACTTGACTCCCTCATCCAATTCATTTGTAACATAACCAATGTTGTATTCCAGAGTGTGCCACGATGTGGCGTTAAGTGTGTGCCCATGAGGGGCCTCGTGTCTGCACCGCCTAATGAGCTACTCTGGGTGTGTTTTAGGCTCTGTGTGTAACATGCTTCAGCCATGCCCAACATGTTAACCCCAGTATTGCCCCGAACCATGCCTGTGTACACGACAGTGTTACATGTTTCGTTAACGTGTGCATGCCCCGGTGTGTTTGTATTTTCTCTCGGCACGGGCCTGCTCACTCGTATGTGTGCTTACCCGTGCATACATCCCAGAGAGAGAGAGAGCGCGCGAGATAGCGCGAGAGAGAGCGCGCGAGAGAGAGAGCGTGAAAGAGAGCGCGAGAGAGAGCGCGCGAGATGAGCGCGAGAGAGAGCGCGCGAGAGAGCGCGCGAGAGAGCGCGAGAGAGAGAGAGCGAGAGATCGAGAGACGAGAGAGAGCGCTGCGAGAGAGAGAGCGAGAGACGAGAGAGAGAGCGAGAGAGCGTGGAATGAGGAGAGGAAAGCCGCGCTCTTTTTTTGATTCATCCTTCCACTTCAAGTGCACTGAGTGTGTGTTGGTGTGTGTCTGCGCCTCCTTCACATTGCGCTCCGGCAACACAGAACCAAACAAAGGGCCTCATCCTGCCGGGCCTGATTGTAGTCATTATGATGCACGGGTGCTCCCAGCGTGACAGAGACTCTCCTCCGGCAGCTCTGCTCGCAAAGCGCCCGGCGCTCTCCTGTTTTGAATAACAATTATCTAAAATCGCTGCAATTAGCCTGCAGCTACGAGGAGACGGAAGAAGAGGGGAGGAGAGGAGAGGGGGGGAGTGGGGGGGGGGGAGAGAAGAGAAGCTTGCTCCGATTCAGTGAACCTCAGAATGTCAGATCCCCTTTCACATGGAAAATTCAAGAGGCCTTTGTGTTCATCAATTATTAGCGATGAAAGTTTAAAAAAGATCCATTGTGTATTTTTAATCAGAGTTATATGGGGAATCTTTTGAACTGATTCCCAACCGAGCCCCCGGGCTACAAACATGAAGTGAACCTCCCCCCCCCCACTTCCCCCCCCCCCCACACACACACCCATCACTTCCCCCCACCCCCCCCACCTCCCCCCCCCACACACACACCATCACCTCCCCCCCCCCCACTCCCCCCCCCCCCCACTCCCCCCCCCCACCACACACACCATCACCCTCCCCCCCCCCCCCACACTCCCCCCCCACTCCCCCCCCCACACACACACCATCACTCCCCCCCCCACACACACACCATCACTCCCCCCCCCACACACACACCATCACTCCCCCCCCCCCACCCTCCCCTCTTCTCTTGATTTGTGTTATTCCTCACGGCCCAGGTGGAGGAAGGTTTTCAGGCCGCTGTACAGGCATAAGCTCAGCTGAAGCTGCGTCTTTGAATCCCACCGAGGACCATTGGGGGTCCTGGTTGTGTGTGCGTTGAGAAAACAAAGTCATATCGCGGTCAAAGGCCGACATACCCACCGTGCCTCCTAGGATTTCTCTCTGGGCCTGAATCGGTTAATGGAATCGCAGGCATGACAGAACATGGAGCATTTTTAGATACTGGCTCAGTGTCCTTGAGAGAGACAGACTGTGTTCCAGCCAGGGGCTAGACGTTGGCGTGTCATGGTGGTAGGGCCAAGCTGTGCTCCTGTGTCTAGTGCAGTCGGCTTTCAAAGCTTTCGGAGTTATGTAAGGTACAGTGGTATTTGTCTCCCATCTTCGAAATATTCGGGGAACGCACCCACACTGACAGGTTTGTTTTACTATCCTAGTGACCGACCGACCATTCACTCCCCTTCAAGATAGTTTTGTCCCTAACCCTTAATCTTAACCTCAACCCTTAAGTCTAACACAAATTCCAACCTAACCCTAAAAAAACTAGAAATAGCACTTGGAAGTTGTGGTGGACGACAAAATGTCCCCACAAGGTCATTTTCTTGTAATAAATAGTAAGGGTATTTAAAAACGGCCACACACACACACACACACACAAAGCCTCCAAATGGTCCATCTACACTACACAGCAGTATATCCTTTTATGCATGTACAGGCCTCTTTTTTTCTTCAGTATCACCCCACTGCCCTCTGCGTTCACAGCAGCAGCCTTGGCCTTGCCTCCGGAGCGGGGCTTTAGAAGTGGGCAGCGAGGTGGAAAGGTCAGACCCCTGCTGTGTGCGCTTTAAGGTATGTGGGAGAAGTATGTAACATACAGGGTCGTATGACCTGAAACGCTAACCTCTGCTTCTCCAAGCCAGGCCAGAGAAAGGAGCGAAAGACACACTGTCATGCCAAGAAGGAATGCATAAGATATTTTTTTACGCAGCATTCATACCCCGGTGTTTATCACGGAATAACAACAAAAGGCTTGTGGAACTTGCTATTGAGACGTCAGTTGTCTGATAAAGGTAGATTTCCGGGAGAGTCCTAACGCAGTAGCTTCATTCTTTTCAGGGTTCACAACCTGTTTGGTAATCCCACAAAGCCCCGCTCCCTGAATGTGTTTTGGAGCCAGTGACTCCCCAGTTGTAATGTACCTGAGTCTTCATCTCCCCTCATCCCTCCTGTCCTCATCCCCCTCTTCCTCTTGTTCCGCCTTCCCCTCCTGCTCTGAAGAGTGGTCATGTAGCACCACCTGCAGGTCATGAGGAGGATGACAGGCTGACTGGTGGAACTCCCCCGTGCTCCACAGAGCAGCTCTGGGGAGAGGCTGGGCTGGTGGAACTCCCCCGTGCTCCACAGAGCAGCTCTGGGGAGAGGCTGGGCTGGTGGAACTCCCCCGTGCTCCACAGAGCAGCTCTGGGGAGAGGCTGGGCTGGTGGAACTCCCCCGTGCTCCACAGAGCAGCTCTGGGGAGAGGCTGGGCTGGATTTCAGGGGGTAGGAAGGGAACTCTGATAGGACTGGGAGCCAGAGGGTAGCTAGTGGTCTCATTGTGTATTCTGCAGAGGCGAGCGTACACGGCACAGCCTACATGAGAGACCTGGGCTCCCTCAGATTTTTCTGACAGTCTTTGTTCAGAGCTTGCTAAATTATACACCTGTGTGTGCCTAACATTTTTTTTTTTTTCGCTCGCTGGAATCTCTGCATTAGTGCATTAGTTTTCACACAGTGGGCTCCCCGGAAAAGGTATTTTTGACAGACGGGTAGACATTTACATTTTAAGAATACAGTCTAGAACACCCTCTGAACTGTCTTGGGATAAAAGAGATGCGAGTCAATTGTCGTAGCTGAATGCATACTGTACAGAGCATGTCTTTTTTTAAAGCTCGAGAATACTGTTGTTACTGGCTTTAGCCCTGTACTCTGGCTCACACTCACTCTCTGGGGGTGAGAACGTAGGAATGGAAAAGTGTTCCCCCCCCAACGCTCCCCGACTCTTTTAAGTTGTCTCCCAGCCTAGGATGTTTTTCTGTTTTATAGCTTTTTCTTCTGTTGCTTTCGGGGTCGAAAATAAACCCTGTTTCGTTCTCATTTGCATTCAGCACACTTCTCCATAATTCATAAAACAACTGTCTTTTATAGTGTGAACAGAGCTTTGGAACTATAGTTCCGAGTGTGCCAGTTGCTAAAGTGTGTTTGTGTGTACGTGTTAATTGTGTGTGCACCGCCGCCACGTTAGACATCTTCAATAATGAATTAGGTTGTTTAATGGAGAAAAAAAAATGCTGTGAACGTCTCAAAGTAAGCCAAACAGAAATGAAAGTGTGTTTGAGAGAGGGAATGTTGCAGGTGCTTTAGTGCTCATATTTCACTAATGAGGTGTTACTGACAGAAACAAACGCTTTGTCTGGCACTCTGCTCAGTCTGGCTGTAATAAACAATCCCTCCTCTGTTTACAGAAGTCATTGATATGTCTGCTATTGAATGTTTTTACTTCAAACCGGTTGCTATCATTCTTATCAACAGTGTGAAGTTTTGACTGGCTGTGTGTTCCCGTTGGAGTGGGAGGGTCGCACAGCACTAACTATCTGTGTGAGAGAACTTTGATATGCACCTACCCCATCACAGCATTAGATACTGTATCTCGGAAAGTAGATAAGTGGAGGTCATAAATTGTTCTGCAGTATTTGCCTCAACAACATAGCACTGGTGAAAAAGTGTAGTACTATCAGAGAACCTTCTTACTATCTTTAGCGCTTAGTGGGGATAAAATGGTGAGCAGACATACTAACCTGCACA
The DNA here is from genome assembly GCF_963692335.1 of Osmerus eperlanus. Lineage (NCBI taxonomy): Eukaryota > Metazoa > Chordata > Actinopteri > Osmeriformes > Osmeridae > Osmerus > Osmerus eperlanus. The sequence continues at coordinate 8,443,087 of NC_085036.1, forward strand.
CGACACTAGGCCCTCCTATTTTATTTTGGCAGAACGGCATGTTATTTGTCCGTGCTGATAATGGGAACTTGAGGGGACTGGAATCTGGGTTCATCTAATCAGTGAGCTGTGGACAAGGTCTTGAGGTGCAGGTTATCTTGTTTTTTGACGCTCATTAGCCACAAACGATGTTAATTATACAAGCGATGTCTCTTAGGCTAGTGTTTATGGCAGCAAAATGCATTTGAATGAAGAAATATGTGTGCACTGGCCAGCAATAACAGGACTGCACTGATAAGCCTGTGATCCATGGCTTATCCCCCGGTGTTCTTATGCCGTTTCCCTTCCAGGAGACGAGACTACAGCTTTAGAGTCTTCCAACTCTCACTCTGCCACCGAGAAAAGGAAGATGAAAAAATAAATCCGAAGTAACTCTCTGCTGCTCTTTTGATTAGGTGCAGAATCTGGTTGGCCCTCCGCTATTTCTTTAAGGTCTCTGTCTCTAAATCTTCCAAGTGGATTTGAAATGATTATGGCACATTTTGTGTTCCAGGGAAGGAAAAAAAAAATGGTTAGAGTTGAAAGTGATAAACCCAGAATTGAGAACCAAATTTTCCTCAGCAAACTCCAAATCCACAGGCAGCCTCTGTGCCCCGTGGAGGCTGCTTTTTAGATTGGTGTTTTATTCATTTCTGTATGCTTTCACAAAATTGCACACTGACGGTTACAAAACTAATTTCCAGTGTTTCCTCCAAGAAAAAGCGGCCCTCCCATTTCTCCCTTTCGCTGCGGCACGACCAGGGGCCGAGCGCACGAGGGAGACAAATGATTTGGTATCAGCCGTGATTTCTCAATAGCCCAGGGGGAGCGCAGGAAGTGGGGCCGGGCGCGGTGGATCGGGCCGGCCCTGGAACAGCCGCCACGCTGTGAGGGAGATGGCTTTCCTCCGTGACAGTCCGACAGTGAGCTGCGGGGCTACAAATGAAAAGGAAGGGGGGGGGGGGGGAAACGTTGCCTTAGCTGATGCAGGATGCTGTTGCCTGGCAGTGCATGTCTGCTGCTGCTGGGGATAAAAAGCCATTGACACACACATAAACATCCATGGATAATTCCGGAAAAAGCCAGGGCCATTATTTTCATGTGTTTGCGAATTTGGCAACCTCCTGCAGTGTAAACACCAAAAAAACAAAACAAAGATTCATAAGGATGTGTGGCTTGTTTGATGCAGACATTTGCGAACACTGTGTACTGCTTGGATGCCCGTGCAGAGCAGAATTTTTGGGTTGTTTTCTGGGTCGGGATTGAAGCCTGCTGGGTAGGAACTGGTCCATCTTGCATTGTGTTGGAGAGAGAAACCGACTTCCAGATGACTGTCCTTGTCTAGGGAAGACCTAGTTTCCTAGATGGACCATGCCTCCTTACCAGCATTGGGAGGGCTGTTGAGCTTTCAGGCCAGACTTCCTGGTTAGCCAGCCAGCTAGCCAGCCAGTGTGACAGAAGACTGCTTCTCTCCAAGACCCTGTTTAACAGGCATCCGGCTTACCAACCACTACCTGCCACGAGGAGAGAAGGGTTAGCTTTTAGTGCTCATCACTCCTGCAGACACAGTTCCAGCCAGACTAGGCTGCTCCACAGCTACCTCATTAGGCCTGTCTGAGTGGTCCAGAACCCTGTTAGACGCTAATGAATGAGAAAAGGTTACCGTGATATAAAGCGAAGCGGTTCGGAAAGCGGTTGTGTGCAGGACATCGAGCTACCAGCAGTCCCCGGTCTGTCTGAAGGGGCACTGTTTCCTCCATGGGTTGGTTGGTTGGTTGGTGTATGTCCCCACGTCTAAACAAAGAAGGCTGGGCCACAGTGGCGGCTCTAGCAGTAGGTGGAGCTCTTGTGTTGGGTTGGTAGCTGCTGCAGTGGGACGATCCACCTGCCGGCTGCCAATGAGAGTCGCAGTCTATGTTTGTGTCAGATGGTGAAAATGACATTTATGCAAGGATGGCATATTATATGAGATTCGCACGCTCTCCATGTAAACACGCACCATCCCAGACGTATACATAAACACGTTTTTCAGTGTAATTGACAGTGCTTGATTGGGAGTGAAGCATGCCAAATGTTAATGTTTACATTGGAGCTTATTAGAAATTGTAATGGTGTATTATGTGCTCCAGCTGGGGATTGTGTGTGATGATGTGTGTGTGTGTGTGTGTTCGCTCGCACGCGCGCACTTGTCTCTGCTTTATTTACTGCATACAAGCACATGCCACATTTCTCTCCCTGCTCCCTGACACCTTCATGCACTGGAACAAACATAAATGTCTCCCTGCAATTCCTCTCCGTGTGCCTGCCTGCCTCTTCCTCTCCTCAGCCAGCCTTTCCTCGTTCTCCTCCCTCCCTCCCTCGTTTCGCGCCCTCTCCTCCCGCAATCTACCTCGGGCCCTCCATCTCTGTGGCCTGTCAGCGTGCTTTTTCATTTGGCTTGTTGCTACAGGGGGCTCTGCGCTGGCAGATTACAACTCGGCAGCCAGTCATTTTCGATTATCTGAGCCCCCCCCCCCCGCCCCCTCCCTCCATGTCTCCTCCCCCTCAGCCTGCCAAGCTTGCTCCCGGCCAGCATCAATCCAGACACATAGCAATTCCTCAGTCCTCTCCCACCTGCCCCTCCCCACCCCCCCCCCTCCCCACAACCTCACTTCTCCCTATCTTCCTTTCGATCGGCGAGAACATTCAGCTCACAAGCCCTGAGACAAAAAAGAAATATTGTGGCAGGGGAAGCATTTAAGTTAGAGGAGGCAGCCAGCGCTGTATTATTACTTAGGCCTCTGTCACCGGTGATGACCTGGGAGAGTGGAGAATATCGATCGCGTTGTCACTCAAGGCATTCAGCAGATTGCATTGACAAAGCTTGTCGGGGCCTTTAATAGCAAGGTTAGCAGCCTGGCCAGGGCCCAGGAGAAAACTCTAACTGTGGCCCATTACATGGTGGCTTTAACCATTCCCGGGCCCAGAGAGTGGATTGATAACTGTAGGGAAGTAATTTTACTCTCATAATTGCCTTCCTGTGGTTGACATTTGTGGCACTCTAAGCTTGTAAAAGAGCCTTACGAAGCCAAGGAAGACAAGGGCCAGCATTGTCTGCTTGTACTTTGAGAAAGGGGGGAAAAAAAACTATATATTGTTGCACTAACAAAGATGTGGTCCACTAAACAAAACACAGCAGAGAGAGAACAAACTCGAGATGAAAAGGGGCACATGAGTGTGATTTATGGTTGGAAGGAAGTCCATTACTTGCAAGAGGACGCCCAGACCAAAACAACAACACAGCGAGGGCAGGTCTTCCAAAGAGGGTCACGCTGGATTTCTTTTCTCCCTGCCTAGATTTCCGATAACTCCCGAACGTGTCTTGGCCGCAGAAAAACAACAATGTAAAAACACCATTTTGATCTTGCTGTAATTTTCAACTTAAATCCAAACCCCTCATACCTAAATAGTTCTTCTTTTTTTCTTTTCTTTTGTCAAGCGATGTGGAACTGGGCTGGGAAGTAACTGGGCCCCCTGTGTGTTGTCATTTGGCTTGGACACAGGTGGGGAAGCTATTCCTGCAGACGTATGTGCTGGGTGCTGACAGGTCTCGAATGGCAGGTAGCTATTTCCAGCTCCATGCGGGCTAAATCATAAAGAGTGAACTGATTCTTTTTTCTTCTTGCGGATAGCCCGAAATAAAGAACTTTATTTTCGACGGTTGGAGTTGTCACTGCTGACTGCGTCAAATGACAAAGATGATCAGTCACTGAACTAGCGGTCCAACAGTAGTCTGATACCAGGGTTGGTTCAGACGTTGTTTACAAGGTTTTACAAGTAAACAAGTTTGACTATTTTTTTTTTTTTCTTTTGTTATGAATGTTTCAAATTGTTTGCCACGAGGGGAGTTTGGTTCCCGTCACCTGAGCCAGCGAGACAGGCTGTCATCGGACGAGGATCAGGAACATGAAGGTCCTAGATGACAGCGTAGAATGTTGCTCTAAGATCCTTGCTCTGCCCTTTCCTGTCTGCGGCGCTCCCGTCCATCATGGCTGTGTTCCAGCTGTTCCGCCCGGCGGGATCAAAGGGAACTGGGCACATTGTTAATGTGATTACATAGTAATGTTAATGGTCTTTCATCATGGAGGCTACTTACCCGGCATTATACACTAGAACGTTGGAGGCTAAATGACTGCGCCCCATTGTAACTCACCTCCTTTCCTTTGATCATTGCTAACCGTTATTCTTCTGATGTGATATCCCCCCTATGGGAGCAGAAGTGAACACGCAAGATGACACGCAAGTTTCGGCGTGTAATTGTTCTCCCGTGTTTCGGCTTTTAACCGCAAATAGCTCGTGCCCTGCGGGTGGTAGCCTTGCTCAGGCTCAGAGTGGGCAGGCTCGCGGGGGCCCACTGGGTCGTCCGGCATGGAGACTGCTCTGCCTGTTACAGCCAGGCATGTGTGGAACTCCTCGTGGGGTTAGGGTGTGAAAGCAGGACCGGTCTCAGCTGCCGAGACAGGCCCTGCGTTAATGCAGGTTGACTACTGTAGCGGTCACGAGCGGGGCCAAACTCGACCCGACGGTCCAATCCCGCTGCGCTTGCAGACATGTGATCTCACCTCCTCTCAAAGGCCTCCTCGCTAAGCCATTAAGTCATGCTAGCATCGCGCTAATAAATTGCGTTTCTACAATGGGAATGCAGTCTGCCCCCCCCCTTCCCTTATATCCCATTTGATGTTTGTTGATGAAGAAGCACAAACGGATGGTTGCTCGGTGCCAACTCTTGGTCCTTGTTGCGCCTATTAATACCGCGGCGCCTTTCTACGTTCTTGTTTGCTCCCCATCGTAGATGGGACTTTCAGGATGGCGGCCACCACGGCAAGTTTACAACCAGGATTAGTGAAAGCGGTAGCTTTGGGCTGGCACCCTGGGGGTCAGCCAAAAGGGAACCGTATATTATCCTAAACAGATTTTACAGTCTTCCTAATCCAGCGCTGGGGAGCCAAACACAGGTAAGGTGAGACTCCCCTCATGGACGTTTCAGCACCCCACGCCAGGAAAAACGTGACATTTGGTAGGCAAGCAGTGTTACTCCACTGGGAGCACATTTACCTGGAGCATGCAGATCAAGTCAGCTCAGCTTGACACCTGCCCTCCGACCAAAATACCCCCAGCATGTGGGACTGGGTGGGGTGGGGGTGTGTGTCGGGCAGACAAAGACCAATGAACTTGTTGCTGTGCCAACATACCAGGGCTTAGTGACACCAAATTTGATTCTGTTATCTGGAGCCTCATAGAACAATATGGCATTCATAGCTAGCTGCTTGGCATATTATCAAACAGTCACAGACCTTTTTTTTACAGGCTAGTAAATGCAGGGGATGTGGGTGTAGTTAGACTTGTGTGTGCATCAGGGATACTGTAGGCCTATTAGTAAAATGGCTACTGTGGGTGTAGAATTCAATTACTGTCCTTTTGTCCTTTACTGTCGGCGAGTGGCTTTAAATGGACGTAAATTGCGCGTTTATCGCCTGTTCTTTCTCAGAGAGGGTTTAAGTGGAATCGCTTTAAATGAATCTCCATTATACATTTTTTCCTCGGCTTATTTACTGCATTACATCCAGGCTGTGAGTTTCCCGTGCCTCGGGGTCTGCAATAAAGGCACCGCAATGACCTATTTAGGTCCTCTCTCTTTAATAGCACAGGCTGGGCAACAGTGCCTCTCCGCCATTTTGCCGAGATGCGTATTATCTTTATTCCTGAGAGGCTCCAGTCGTGCATTTTCCATCTTCCTTTACTGCAGCATGCGCACAGCCCTGGCCCCGCACCCTATTCCTGTAACGTAAAAAAAAAAAGTGCTCTTTCCTCAAACTGGAAGCGTTTGTTTATCATATTACCGCCACACATGAGACGAGCACAAGGCTTGACCCGGTGTTAAGTGTCCGCGCTAAATTTCATTGCCTCCATCTACTGGAAGGCCTGCCAATATACTGGCAGTGAATTCCTGGAGGAAAATAAATGGCAATAAAAAAGAGAAATGATAGCCCCTGCAAGCTGATAGGAGAGCAGTCTCCTTTCCTTTTTTCCCTCCCCTTGCCCGGCTTCCTTTATTGAGGCTTTCTGTCCCAGGGAGCTGTGACTTGGCACCGAGGCTGCGGCTTAGCGAGATGGCTAGCTGAAAGCTGATATTGGAGTAACGACTCTGTGCCATGGTTGGGGGAACTAGGGAATAATGTAATTAATTGCACACAAATTTCTTTGATGAATAGTTATGCGGTGATAAGCACTCTGCTGAGCAGCTGAAGGTCTCGGGCTCTCGCTCTCTCCCCCTCTCTCCTTTCCTCCCTCTCTCGCTCCTTCTCTCTCCCTCCTTGTGCAGCTGTTGCATTCTGGGAAATCATCGCCCAACACTCCCCCTCGCTGTGCCCTCTCTCTCTCTCTTGCTCTTTTCCTCGCCGTCTCTCTCTCTCTCTTGCTCTCTCTTTTCCTTTACCTCCCTCTCTCTCTCTCTCTCTCTCTCTCTCTCTCTCTCTCTCTCTCTCTCTCTCTCTCTCTCTCTCTTCTGTTCCATGCTAAGAGCCTGGGGGGTGCTGTAGCTAGGCAAGGAGAAATGGAGGCGTGTTAGTAGGAGGACGGGGTTGGCTTTTATTGCCGCACCAGGGTCCTATAACAAGGTGTTCTGATATGATCTGAGAGACTGGAGATCCCCCTTCTCCTCTTATTATCCCCCACCCTTACTCTCTCTCTCTCTCTCTCTATTTCCACTTTCCCAGTTCATTATTAAATCTGGGAATTGTCCCCATAACTCAGTGCACCAGACTACAGTATTATATGGCCATTTGTAAGAGGGAGGAGGTGATTGCGATGCGGCGTGAGAGGATGGATGTTAAAAGCATATTGATTTGTCTGCAGTGTCATCATAGATCGCAGATTTATATCTGTATATAAATGCAGCCTCAAGCCTCATATCCTCCTCCCCCCCCCCCCCCCCCACCACACCCCCGCCCACCCCCAATGAACTCCCTCCCTCACACACACACACACACACACACTTGTGGTTGACTAAAAGGAGCCTTTAGAATGAGTGATGAGATCAAGACAGGCCTCTTAACCACGTTTTACCTTTCCCATTCCTTCCCCCCCTCCTCCCCCCCCCCCTCTCCCCCTCCTCCACTCCCTGCCTCCAGCCAGGGTACTCTGCTCAGGCCCCTGAGGGGTACCAAGGCTAGTCCTGGGTGGCTCCACTGCAGCATCCATTCCATCACAGAGCCTCTGGAGCCTCGACAGGGTCCTAAGCCTGTCCTGCATTAGCCAGGCCTGGTGAATAGCCCTGCTATGACCATAACAATAACGTCTGACAAGGTCACCAAAAAAGTCGCCTGAGCATTACGACAGCCGACCGGAGAGGTGAGGGGGGGGGGAAATGGAGCGTTTCCATGGTGATAGCACCCCTCCAGGAACGCGAGACGCTGATGCAAACTGCTGTTCTGCCGAGTCGTTGGTGACACCTACTGTATCTAAGGGACCTCGTCACAGCCAGACAGAGGCTTGGGGGTAAACAAAACCAAAAATACCAGGAATGTCAATCTAGACACATGTGGTGGGGATAGCGTGCAGTCGTAACACAGTATCCTTGTGATGAATTAAGTCTTATTCGAGCTGTGTGCGCCCACTGATCATCTCTCCCCACGCACACTAAACAGTAAACAAACAGCTGCTGTAGGATCCCTGTGCCGAGCTGATGCCCAGTGACAGGCTGTGACTGTGGGTGGCGGGGGGATGCGGGCGGGGACTCAGGGCGCCTGTCTGTGGCGGTTAGAGAGCCCGCGCCTCAGAGCCAAGTGCCGGGTCAGACCCAGGCCGCGGCAGTTGGCTCGCCGACACAGTTGCTGTCGGAAAGATGACGGCGAGGGCCGACCGGCCCCCTTACAGGCCCTGACGGCCCTTGACGGCCCCCTTTCACATGGTGCCATCTCGGGTATTACCTCAGCCGCGCGCTAACCAGGAACAACAGTTTCCAACTGCTGCTGTCTGCCAGCCCCAAGGTGTTTTGGGAGTTGTAGTCTCACTGCCAATGCTAATCAGGTGATAATGATGTCGCTATGCTTAGGACAATTTCAGCCTGTTTGTTTAGCCTACAGTATAAACTCATTATACCCTTTTGGATTGACTTACATCGACTTGCATTGATCGTGAGCATCCGTGGACTTTCAAACCTGTCATAAATCGTGAAAAATGTAGTGTAATGCTTGGCGTTGGTTTGTCGTAGAGCTATACAATACGGCTTCTATGCTGCAGACAGAAAGCTCATCCAATGGCTCATTTTAACTGCTGAGCAGTGCAGCTCCGAGCATTTTAATAGCCCTTATATATAGAGCTGTAAGGTAGCATAAAGGAGATATTCAAAGTGTAGTCACTGGAAACCAAGGGGATTTGACAGTACAGCAGGAAATAGACAATATATTATATACAGGCCAAGCTAGCTAGTGGATTATCTATAAAACTTTCATGGTACTCCCTCAGTGGCAAGCAGCCATAAAACTTCCTGAATGAGGGACTTGTTAATTTACTTGTTAAAGCAAATTAAAAATTTATAAGCGCTTTTAGGTAAATGAGATCCTCTTTCATTGCAACCCTTGTGGGAATCTCTCTGGCGGATCCTGAGAGGACAGGTTAGCTGTTCTGAAAGCCGCAGCAGAACAATAAAAGCCGCTAAATTGTTCCAGGTTTTATTACCAGTGAGTTCCGCAGCTGCTGTTGTGCGTAACTAAGGGAAACCAGGAGCCGATAGCAACGGAATCCCACTGAGGCCAACACAGAAAACCGAGCTCTCGCTCTTTTCCTTTTCTGTTGGGTGGGAAGAGAGGGCTTTGGGGGGGGGGGGGGGGGGGGGGGTTGCAGGGGAGGGAGAAGGGGCGACTTGTTGTGTACAGTGCTGTTAAAAAGGCCTGTGTGGTTAGCAGTGTTTCCTAGCCCACTTTGGTATTTGATTGCATTCAGTTGCTAGCGTGGCCCCTGGGAATAGGTCAATACACTTGTAAAGTTCCTTCACGGTTCTGGCAAAGCACCTTTTCAGTAAGTGGGCAGAGGAAATAATTGACTCAATGTGTTAACGATAATCCTGTAAAGCGTTCAAAGGCCGTTTTTAACCTCCACTTACTGTACAGTATGCGCTGACGGCATCTTAAGTGAGTTATTTTCTTGGCGTCGTATGTAGCTGTACCCTGAGAACTAAGAAGTCCCTGGCAAGGGCTGAAGTAGGCTACTGATTTAGGCATGTCTGCATTCTGTGGCTGAATAGTTCTGGTACTTTCTCTTTTCTGGTGCCCAATAGCTACACTGCTTTAGGCCAGTCCTTTTCTATCCATCTTAATCATTATATTTCTTCATTAGATCTTTCTTTAACCCCTCATAATGCAACACCTGATGTCCCTTCTGCTTAGGAATATATTTTTTTACAAAAACCTGAACAACAGTTCTATTGCACCTTGGGCATTTTGTATGGACAGCACCTATAACAGTGTAGTGTACCCACCTGTCAAGTTACATTGTTAAGAACTCTTTGTTACAATGCATCCAAACATAAAAAAGTCATGACACAAAACATCTTCCTGAATAAGTGAAACTAGAGATAAAAAAAAACAAGGTCAGGCACAGGATGTATTCCATTGATTCACACAATTATTCTATTGTATGTTACTTGCTAGACTGTTTCCCATCATATTTGATACAACTCATTCATGTTCACAAAATATAAGGAAATAAAATGCTATTTTTATAATTGTAGTAATGGGGGCAGAGACGCGACAGTGGAATCAAATGCCAAAGTCTTGCTGACGACTGAACAGTTGTTAATTTTTTACTTCAGTAAATTCAGGCCAGGAGAAAATAATCCCCCCCCCCCTCCCCCCAATACTGAACAGATTGCAAGGAAACACAACCTCACTGTGTTGAAATTAATCGCAGATGCACTTACTTGTAGTTTAAATGTTTCATTAGATGCTAATGTCTTGCTGTGTTTTTAATTGTTGCAAAATTAGCCTCTGGAATATTAAACCCATCTGTTTGTTCTCTTCCTGCAGGGCCAATCTTCACACAGGCTGTGGAGATAAGGTCATTATCCGAATGCATCCTTATGTTTCAACCTGCCCCTTAATTAATGTGTTTACGTTATTATGAGCATAGCAAAACAGTCTGGGCAGGTGTACTGTAGCCAGACATACACACACACACACACACACACACACACACACACTCACATCCACACACAGATATGCACATCCACACACAAACACGCATACTCTCCTCCATCTGACTTCAGCATAGCTATATTGAACGCTTGTACGGCCAGCCCTGTTCTCTGTGGGAGAAGAACCTAAGACGAGGGAAAAGGCAATTAAGTGATGAAACAGGAAATGACTCGCTTGAGTCATGAGAGGCCGTATACATGATCAACCACTGCCTGGCTGCTCAGGGACTGGTCTCGACGCACGCACGCACACACACAGAGACTCACATGGAGACAAGGTTTATCCCTCAGATTTATTGACAGTGAGAAGCCATTAAAGCTCAGCTCAACTTTTTGATGGGGCAGATTTATTGTGACCACTGGGCCTGCTTTTCCTTCATTTAGCACATCTATTAATCACCCCGTTGAGAAAAGTCACAGAGCAGGGGGACCAGCACCCCAGAAGGAGACACAATTCCCTAAAGTCATTTGAGAAGCTTTGGGGGAAATGAAGAGGGTCCATATCTCTCCGTGTGGTGGAGCTCTGGCTGCGGAACGTTCCGGGTCTTATTGGATTGGCTTTATTAGATATGTTCTTCACACTTTTGCGCAGGTACATGTGCTGCGATGTCAAATCCGAACCGAGTAGCTAGTGTCTCTAACCTTATCAGTTTAGAACAGAGGGAATTCCCACTTTTGTTAATACTGACCACTCACCAGATTTCCTTTTCTTTTCTTTTTTTAAAGAAACGTGCCTATTTCACAACCATTATGCACTGTGACTGACATCTGCTTTGTTATTTATCATCCTTTTATCTACTTATCTGTGTCCTTACACAGTTGTTCATACTGGGGGAGGGCTGCGGAGGGGAGAGGGTCATAAGAGGTGCTGAAACTGTAGGCAGACCTGACTATCCGGTACTGGATGACTGGATGTGCTCGAACAGGTAACTGAAGGTTGTGTCCTGGTTATTAGTGAGAAGCTGAATGTGTCTGTGTGTGTCTGTGTGTGTGTGTGTGTGTGTCTGCGCGCGTGCGCATGCGTGTATGATGCACTCCTCTGTCAGCAGGGACACTGACTGGTTAATGAATATTATAGGTCAACATGTTTTGATGAAGGACCTGCAGGTTGGGGCATAAACAGTGCCCCCCTCCCATGCCCTTTCATCAGGCTCTGTTTCCCTGCCAGTGAGTTAGGGGGATATTATTTCCTCTCCTCTCTCTGAAAATATGCAAACTCCCTTCTGAGGTATTGGCCTTTTACACGAGAAAGGAGGGAAAGGGCTCTCTCTCTCTCTTTGTGCCTCAGAAGAGTGTTGGAGGTAATTAGTGCTATCACAGTGCAGGGCCCCTGTGTGTGTGTATGTGTGTGTGTGTGTGTTCCCGCCAGCCGTGTCTTGTGTAGCCCCGCTCTCTATACTCCTCTCCTCCAGGGCCCATCAGCCGTTCCCAGCGCTCCCTACCCTCTTATCACAGTCAGCACTCGGCCGCGCTCGCCGCCTTTCACCCATCACGCAATCCTCCCAAGGAAAGGAATCCTTTCACACCACTAATGGCTACAGAAAAGGGAACGTTTTCATTTTAATTATGCGCTTAACTCAAGGGCTCTTTAGGCATTTCCCTCACCCTATGCCCTTTCAATAAATGATGGCTGGTAGCAGCAATGAGAATATTAAAAGAAAGTTTGTATCAAAAGCAACCTGTACGGTTCAGTCCCACTGAGAGAGAGAAGGGGTAAGGGGAGAGGAGGATAGGGAAGAGACACAATGAGGTAGAGGGTGGGAGAGAGGGAGACAGAAAGCGAGGCACAGCCATTTTCAGGAGTACAATCCCTCTGTGTGCTGTTGTGCCAGACTCTGCTTTTTCTATTAGGTGGCATTGCACCCATTAACTGCTGTACGCTCCACGCTGGCCCGTAAAGCACTTTCTTTATGGGCTCTGAAATGAAGCCTGTGCATCTTGGCAGGGTCGGCCTGGGCTGGAAGGAGCAGTGAGTAATCTTTGGAGGACATAAATTGCAGACTTGGACCAGGAACTGGTCTCTGCTCCCACGAGCTTTACGTTGTTCTCCAAGGCTTTGAGGGCCTGTTCTTGGAGCACACGTCCGCCTTTTTTCTGTCTGTATTTCTCTGTGTGTGTGTGTGTGCGCGCGCCACAGACTCTGTGTTTGGAAAACGACACCTGCCAAGGTGCTGTGGTCTCTGCATGGGGCGACCGCTGGAGAAGGCTTTTGAAGTTCCTTTTCTGTTTGTTGTTGTTGCTGCCTGGGCTTCGGTTTCCTTTCTTTCAGGAAGGTTGATAGCAATCCTGTCAGTGAGGGACCAGATCAGATGCTGCTTGTCACTGGCAGGGAGAATGACGGATGTTGGCGGGTGCGGACCATAAACATGACAGATTTACGTATACACCGCTGTACACTCTCTCTCTCTCTCTCTCTCTCTCTCTCTCTCTCTCTCTCTCTCTCTCTCTCTCTCTCTCTCTCTCTCTCTCCCCTCAGTTCCCACAATTTCGTGACAAACCTGACGTCTGTGGGCCTCCGACAATATTGTCTGTCTCTGTCAGCCCTCGCGATATAACCGCAGCCTCGCCGCAGCCAATTCAGTGTCTTAACATACTGTGTGTGTGTGTGTTTGTTACAGCTGAAGACGGGCCAGAACAACAGTAAGGACAGTGACAGCGAGAGCGTGAGCGGGGAGTCCAAGCCGTCCGTCAGGAGTAGCTCCAGAGACAGGCTGACAGACGTGAGTCCGGAAACAGACCCCCGCACACCCACACTGTCGGAGCTTCAACGCCCCGCGAGCGCCTGACCTCTGTCACTTGCTTACTGTTCTTTAACATGGAAGTGATCCTTCACCTTGAAAGTGTTATCGGAAAGATTCTAATGTTACCGAACCTGTTTTTTGTTATTGTTAGGTACATATTGGTACATTCACATTGATCTGTTAGAGTAACTTACCATACAGTTTCAAACCCGCAACATTGTGTCTTTGTATTTGTTTATAGTATCTTTGTGTGTTTTGAAGGTAATTTGATCAGGTAAGTGCTGTACTGTACGTGTTATGTTGGGCCCTCATTTGTTTTACCACTGACAGAAGGTAAGTGGCAGGACTGACATGATTTTCTCTGGCCTTGGGAACAATAGGCCCGATGAGACAGTGCTCTCTCAGATCCCCCGCGCTGTTGTTGTCTTTGGCATTCCTTCAGGTGCACAGCTCTGTTTGAACTGCACATGCACACACCTGAGTTGCTGAGTCAAGGACATCCTATTGACTCAGTGTCTGCCTGTCCAGCTGCCATGCAGGAGCCATACTGGAAGGCTGGCGCTAAGCGACCCACAGAGGAAAGGGGCGGGGGGGGGGGATCTGCTCCGAGGCTGGTCAGTGACATGCCCGGAGATGTACAGAGAGCTGGAGGGACTCGTGTTGCGGCCAGGACTGTCAGTCCGCCCGCCTGCCTGCCTGCCTGCCAGCCCCTGGTTCCTTTGATTTGCGTGGAGCATCTACAGAGGAGCTATCAGATGTCTCCCCATAATTAAAGCTGTCAGTCGGGAAGGCGAGCGAGTCGTTGAGGGAGACACGGTCGAACAAGTGAAGCAAAACCGATTCTGCGTGTAGCTATAGGATGCTTGGCCAGGCATGAAATGAAATAAGTAATTTGATGTTGACATCAGAAATTGAAATGATACCGACTGCTTGTGGGCTGCGCTCTGCGGTTGCGGGGAGGGGGGGGGGGGGGGGGCGGGGAGCAGGAAAACAAACACTGGGCGAATAAATACAACTCTGGACACTTCCTTAGAACGACTGATATCCACAGCCCCGTCTGCCACGGTCCGTTTACAGACGTTTTCAATTTGTCATCAACTGTTCCATGCTGAACGGTATTCTAAGGCTGAAAATTGACACTGTCATTATCAATTTGGGGGAAAATGGATGCGTGTGCTCGTTGGCACCCATGAAAGGTCAGAAATGTAAGCTGTCGGTCTGGAGATTATTTACATAATGGTGCGGTGCTGAGATGCGATTACGCGTGTCTTTCGTGTAGACTCCTTGAAACTTTCAAAGGGGAGGTGTAAATCCTCCTTTTCTTGCCCGGGGCGTTCTGGCTTGCTGGAGAGATTTGGGAGCCAACCGTCTTCGGATCAGGTGTCATTGTGTTGGTCTTAAGCTCAGATTGTCTGCTGATGAATTTCATCATTATAAAAAGAAAACAACTTCAAATTATGGCACGCCCTAATTTCCCCTGTATTTTTATTACGTCTTCAGGGAAATTGTACCACTGCCTTCCCATTACGACCAAATACTTCCCACAACACAGCAACCAGCCCACCGCAATGTATCTATAAATATATGTGTATATCCTCAGATCTTCGTAGAATTCATTCTTATTATAAGTTTAGACCACAGTCTCAAATTCAACATGCATAGTAGTCCATACACCAATCCAACCATAAGTTCTCTGCTACATGTGGTTGTGGTTGACCTTTCACTGCCAGCCCTATGCCAGGCACAAGGGCTTTTATGCACCATGTGTCCTCTGGAGGACTGAATGGTTGAGGCGGGGTCCCCCATGCTGTCTGGTGGCCTGTCTGGCGGCTTGTCTGGTGGCCTGTCTGGTGGCCTGTCTGGTGGCCTGTCTGGTGGCCTGTCTGGCGGCCTGTCTGGCGGCCTGTCTGGCGGCCTGTCTGGCGGCCTGTCTGGTGGCCTGTCTGGTGGCCTGTCTGGCCTGGCGTCCAGCTCAGGGCTCTGCGTGTCTGGGAGGAGCTGCTGAAAGCTAGCCCGCGCGAGAACAGCGCTCCACTTAGAGAGTCACACTGTCAGAGGGCCCATCTCGGATCCCCGCGGGGCCCCTGAACAAGTCCCCCGTGTCCGCTCTGTAAAAACCCACTTCACACGTCGCAGGAGAGGTGTCAGTCGAAGCCCTAGCAGCCAGCTACTTCCCTAGATGGAGGGAGCAAGGAAGGCTGGGGGACGGGGGGAGGGAGGTTGAGAGTGCATGGGGCGCGAGCCATTAGGAGCTGTTGATAAATGGTCTTGGATGGCTTTGTTTCATAGCTCCGAGTGGGCACAGGATGCCGGGGGTTACTGGAGGTCACCGTGAAACCGGGCCGGTGTGTTTGCTCGGTGCTTTAATGTCTGATGTCCCCTATGCAAAACACTGCTGTCGTGTGCAAGATGTGGGCCACAGCTGCATACACACAGGTCGGAATTAATTTGCAGCCTCACACACACTCTGTCACTCTCTCTTTTTCTCTCTCTCTCTCACACACACGCACGCACTTACCCCCCCCCCCCCCCCCACACACACACACACACAGGTGGATCAAAGTGAGTTATTAGTCCCCGGAACCAGGGTGGGGCAGGGCTCTGAGTGACCCTGGTCCTTCGTTAGACACCAACAGTTGCTAATGATGTTTGCTGAAGGCCTTCCCTCTCCCCTAACTCTCTAACTCGGCCCAGATGAAACGGGTAAGCCCAGTTTGCTGGCCTGGCCCTGTCTGGGAGGGAGAGAGAGAGGGCAGGGGAGGTCAACCTGGCTCTCTCTCTCTCCTCTTTCTTTCTCTCTCTTCGCCGTCTCTCTTCCTTCTTCCAGTCCTGCCAGCTCATTAGGGCCCTACAAATGGCACATCAGCCTTGTTGTGTTTGCCTTAACCCCACACCCCAGCTAAATTGGCCTGCTATGCCGTGGGTTTTTTTCCGAAGCCTCGGGTTTTCCTTTTGTGAGTGTTTGAAGCCGGCGTGCCAGACCTCCCCAGTGCCACCACTGTTCCCCCTTTCTCCCCCCTCTACCCCTCCACCCTCCTCCCCTCTCCCATGCTCGCCGGTCTAGGAGGCAGGGTGCGGTCCTGGGCACAGTCAGGCTGTTGGATCACGGTGGGCGTGGAGCCTCGGATGAATCACTCGTGTTTAGTCTCTGCGGTGAGGGGTGAAATGCCATCATTACCCGGCTGCCTATCAAATAAATTGCCAATTACGGGCCTTGGAATGCAAGTAAACAGCACGTTACTCCTTTCCCCCCCCAACCCGAGACCCTTCATGAGAGGCAGGCGCCAGAGAGAGACCCAGGAGCGTTTGGTGTCAGCGCACGCCCGTCAGACAGTCAGCTCCCAGACAGGATGATGAGAGACGCAAGGAGCTGACACTAACATATTCAGCCGAAAGACTGAGATAGGAAATAACAAAATGTGACCACTAATTTGTCATTTTTCTCCAGCTGGATTTTGCATCTTGCTATTTTGTTTCTTTCTCGGTTTTGCACATTTTTCTTGCTACTCAAGCTTCATTCAACTGATGGTCTGCGCCATCGTTAAGGCTTACAGCAAGTAGTTTCAACCCCATCTTTATGCCAACAAATACTGACCTTTTTCTCAAGAGGTCAGAGTATACAGTATGGCTTAGTAACTAGGATAGCATGCTTGCAAGACTGGCTAGAATTTGATCATGGAAGGTGTTTGAACTATGCACTTCCCTCTGCAGCTATTGTCTTCAGATGGAGCATCTGCTGGTCCTATTGGTAGTTTACGAGTAGTGTGGCTGAAGCCTGTCGTCAATACAGCTGGTTTATGATGGTTGCTGAGGACAGTCAAACATAGAGGGTTCCCAACAGAGATGAAAATGTGAAAATTGTGGGTTCCTGCGAAATTCCTTCTGGTCGACCTCGGCCTACCTCACTTGAGAAGCTTGTTCCTCCCTGTGGTGTGGCCTCTCCAGCCGACTCGTAACCAAACATCTGGAACTCATATCTGTCTAGCTTCTCATATCCACTATTATTGAGCGGTTTCTCCCCAAACGAAGGCAGAATTCTCCCCTACTCCCGGTGAAAACCTAAACCCTGTTATTAGTGGCTTTCCGATTAATACACGACAGTGGAGTTGGAATCACTCTAGCATGTGGCAAAACAATCTTCGGCTCTCAAATGACCGCTTTTTTTGAAAGGCCCTATTAATGGCATATGATATAGTTGTTGTTTCTAATGATCACTGTTATTATTCAATTTGCTCGAACATATGAAGAAGAAACCGCAGCGTTTCTCTGGTGTTTCGTTTTTGACCTTGTGGTGCGTCGGGTGCCCTGAGGGGCTCCAGGAGACTGTTCTTAGCCCTCTCTCTGAACTGCTTATGTCATCTGGCCCCAGTAGGTTGCGCGTGACACAGCATTCGTCCCACCTCTCCAATACATTCTGGGATTATTTCCTGACACATCGCTGCAAATGAGGTCACAGTCCCCTTACAAGTGGAGATATGCCGGCCAATTTGCTCCGACATGGAAGTTGTAATTGCTTGCATCAATTATCCAGTATGTATTTTTTTCTTCTCTCCCCTATCTCTATCTCTTTCTCTGTCTCTCTATAATTTGAAATGTTCCTTATTAGAGACGAGCATTCAGATATGGAAGTCAGAATGTTATACCTATAATTAGCTAATTATCATAGAATCATACTCCCTGCTCAGTCAGTGCTGGC